>NC_069126.1:38147088-38447088 GCF_026914265.1 Mya arenaria
GATCGTAAAAAGCTTATATTATTGGCGTTTTATTGTCCATTCAAGTTTCTATAGATAATTCAAGCCTTTTAAAAGCAATTCTTCGGTCACAATATCGAAAGTTTGCACAAAATACACATTTCAATAAAAGAGAAATTCTTCGGTCAAGTGTAGAGTGCAGCTTTAAAGGATGATGTGAAACGATTATATATTTGTAACATTTATTTAGTTTCTTTAGAAAATTCAAGCCTTTTTATAAAGCACCATCAATGTCCGTCATTACTAAACGGCTCGAGTTTGGTCGTCGTCCCGTTGATTTTCGTTGCAATTTGAATTATCGTCAAATACATCGTCCTGTGCGAACCGGAACGTCACATCCTCGTCACTGTAGTAGTCGGTCATGTTAGACAAGAAAGGAATATATCGAAAAGTTCCACAAATGGCACATTTGAAGATAAATATATTTTGCAATCGGTCAATGTGTGAGAGTGCAGATTGGAAAACGCTTATAATTTTGGCGTTTTCTTGTCCATTCAGTAACATTGCGAAGGAAAGAATGATATTATAAAGCTTTGTGCATTTAATTACTTTCAATATATATTGGTTTTTGATGGTTAAATTACATATTTGGGATTTCTTGTCTATTCAGTAACTTTTTTTTTAAATTTCTTTAGATAATTAAAACTTTTTGAAAGCATCATCAATATCGTCATCATTAAACGACCCGAGTTTAGTAGTTGTCCCCATTGATTTGCGTTGCAATTTGAATTCTTGTAAACTACGTCGTCCTGCGTCAACCGGAACGTCACATCCTCGTTACTGTAGTAGTCGGTCATGTTATAAAACAGAGTTTTATATTTAAAGGTTCCACAAATGGCACAGTTTAAGAAAAGAGGAATTCCTTCGGCCAAGTATGAGAGTGCAGCTTTAAAGGTTGTAAAACGATTATATATTTGGCATTTCTTGTCATTCAGTAACATTGACATAAGTTTGATTTGAATTATGTGCTTTTCTTTGAACATTTATTAACTGTCAATATATATTGGTTTTGGTGGCTAATAGGTCGGCTACCTACAAAATCGTACAAGCCATTCAGGGTCTGGGAAACCACAATGGGAGAGCACACGCAATGTCCATCATCAGCGTTTGGACGTCTTCCCGTTGATTTGCGTTTCAATTCGAATTCTCGTCAATTACGTCGTCCTACGCCAACTGAAACGTCACATCCTCGTCACTGTAGTAGTCGCCCATGTTAGATAAGAAAGGATTTTATCGAAAGGTTCCTCAAATGGCACATGTCAAGATAAATAATTTTTGCAATCGGTCAATATGTGAGAGTGCAGCTTTAAAGATCGTAAAAAGCTTATATTATTGGCATTTTATTGTCCATTCAAGTTTCTTTAGATAATTCTAGCCTTTTAAAAGCAATTCTTCGCTCCACAATATCGAAAGTTTGCACAAAAGACACATTTCAATAAAAGAGAAATTCCTTCGGTCAAGTGTGAGAGTGCAGCTTTAAAGGATGTGAAACGATTATATATTTGTAACATTTATTTAGTTTCTTTAGAAAATTCAAGCCTTTTTATAAACACCATCAATGTCCGTCATTACTAAACGGCTCGAGTTTGGTCGTCGTCCCGTTGATTTTCGTTTCAATTTGAATTCTTGTCAACTACGTAGTCCTGTGCGAACCGGAACGTCACATCCTCGTGACTGTAGTATCGGTCAAGTTAGACAAGAAAGGAATATATCTAAAAGTTCTACAAATGGCACATTTGAAGATAAATATATTTTGCAATCGGTCAATGTGTGAGAGTGCAGCTTTATAGATTGGAGAACGCTTATAATTTTGGCGTTTTATTGTCCATTCAGTAACATTGACATAAGTTTGATTTGAATTATGTGCTTTTCTTTGAACATTTATTAACTGTCAATATATATTGGTTTTTGGTGGCTAATAGGTCGGCTACCTACAAAATCGTCCAAGCCATTCAGGGTCTGGGAAGCCACAATGGGAGAGCACACGCAATGTCCATCATCAGCGTTTGGACGTCTTCCCCGTTGATTTGCGTTTCAATTCGAATTCTCGTCAATTACGTCGTCCTACGCCAACTGAAACGTCACATCCTCGTCACTGTAGTAGTCGCCCATGTTAGATAAGAAAGGATTTTATCGAAAGGTTCCTCAAATGGCACATGTCAAGATAAATAATATTTGCAATCGGTCAATGTGTGAGAGTGCAGCTTTAAAGATCGTAAAAAGCTTATATTATTGGCGTTTTATTGTCCATTCAAGTTTCTATAGATAATTCAAGCCTTTTAAAAGCAATTCTTCGTCCACAATATCGAAAGTTTGCACAAAATACACATTTCAATAAAAGAGAAATTCCTTCGGTCAAGTGTGAGAGTGCAGCTTTAAAGGATGTGAAACGATTATATATTTGTAACATTTATTTAGTTTCTTTAGAAAATTCAAGCCTTTTTATAAAGCACCATCAATGTCCGTCATTACTAAACGGCTCGAGTTTGGTCGTCGTCCCCGTTGATTTTCGTTGCAATTTGAATTATCGTCAAATACATCGGCCTGTGCGAACCGGAACGTCACATCCTCGTCACTGTAGTAGTCGGTCATGTTAGACAAGAAAGAATATATCGAAAAGTTCCACAAATGGCACATTTGAAGATAAATATATTTTGCAATCGGTCAATGTGTGAGAGTGCAGATTGGAAAACGCTTATAATTTTGGCGTTTTCTTGTCCATTCAGTAACATTGCGAAGGAAAGAATGATATATAAAGCTTTGTGCATTTAATTACTTTCAATATATATTGGTTTTTGATGGTTAAATTACATATTTGGGATTTCTTGTCTATTCAGTAACTTTTTTTTTTAATTTCTTTAGATAATTAAAACTTTTTGAAAGCATCATCTATATTCGTCATCATTAAACGACCCGAGTTTAGTAGTTGTCCCCATTGATTTGCGTTGCAATTTGAATTCTTGTAAACTACGTCGTCCTGCATCAACCGGAACGTCACATCCTCGTTACTGTAGTAGTCGGTCATGTTATAAAACAGAGTTTTATATTTAAAGGTTCCACAAATGGCACAGTCTTGTCAAGAAAAGAGGAATTCCTTCGGCCAAGTATGAGAGTGCAGCTTTAAAGGTGGTTGTAAAATGATGATATATATTTGGCATTTCTTGTCATTCAGTAACATTGACATAAGTTTGATTTGAATTATGTGCTTTTCTTTGAACATTTATTAACTGTCAATATATATTGGTTTTTGGTGGCTAATAGGTCGGCTACCTACAAAACGTCCAAGCCATTCAGGGTGTGGGAAGCCACAAGGAGAGCACACGCAATGTCCATCATCAGCGTTTGGACGTCTTCCCCGTTGATTTGCGTTTCAATTCGAATTCTCGTCAATTACGTCGTCCTACGCCAACTGAAACGTCACATCCTCGTCACTGTAGTAGTCGCCCATGTTAGATAAGAAAGGATTTTATCGAAAGGTTCCTCAAATGGCACATGTCAAGATAAATATATTTGCAATCGGTCAATGTGTGAGAGTGCAGCTTTAAAGATCGTAAAAAGCTTATATTATTGGCGTTTTATTGTCCATTCAAGTTTCTATAGATAATTCAAGCCTTTTAAAAGCAATTCTTCGGTCCACAATATCGAAAGTTTGCACAAAATACACATTTCAATAAAAGAGAAATTCTTCGGTCAAGTGTGAGAGTGCAGCTTTAAAGGATGTGAAACGATTATATATTTGTAACATTTATTTAGTTTCTTTAGAAAATTCAAGCCTTTTTATAAAGCACCATCAATGTCCGTCATTACTAAACGGCTCGAGTTTGGTCGTCGTCCCCGTTGATTTTCGTTGCAATTTGAATTATCGTCAAATACATCGTCCTGTGCGAACCGGAACGTCACATCCTCGTCACTGTAGTAGTCGGTCATGTTAGACAAGAAAGGAATATATCGAAAAGTTCCACAAATGGCACATTTGAAGATAAATATATTTTGCAATCGGTCAATGTGTGAGAGTGCAGCTTTATAGATTGGAAAACGCTTATAATTTTGGCGTTTTCTTGTCCATTCAGTAACATTGCCAAGGAAAGAATGATATTATAAAGCTTTGTGCATTTAATTACTTTCAATCTATATATTGGTTTTTGATGGTTAAATTACATATTTGGGATTTCTTGTCTATTCAGTAACTTTTTTTTTTAATTTCTTTAGATAATTGAAACTTTTTGAAAGCATCATCAATATCCGTCATCATAAATCGACCCGAGTTTAGTAGTTGTCCCCATTGATTTGCGTTGCAATTTGAATTCTTGTAAACTACGTCGTCCTGCGTCAACCGGAACGTCACATCCTCGTTACTGTAGTAGTCGGTCATGTTATAAAACAGAGTTTTATATTTAAAGGTTCCACAAATGGCACATTTTAAGAAAAGAGAAATTCCTTCGGCCAAGTATGAGAGTGCAGCTTTAAAGGTTGTAAAACGATTATATATTTGGCATTTCTTGTCTATTCAGTAACATTGACATAAGTTTGATTTGAATTATGTGCTTTTCTTTGAACATTTATTAACTGTCAAATATATTGGTTTTTGGTGGGTAATAGGTCGGCTACCTACAAAATCGTCCAAGCCATTGAGGGTCTGGGAAACCACAATGGGAGAGCACACGCAATGTCCATCATCAGCGTTTGGACGTCTTCCCCGTTGATTTGCGTTTCAATTCGAATTCTCGTCAATTACGTCGTCCTACGCCAACTGAAACGTCACATCCTCGTCACTGTAGTAGTCGCCCATGTTAGATAAGAAAGGATTTTATCGAAAGGTTCCTCAAATGGCACATGTCAAGATAAATAATTTTTGCAATCGGTCAATGTGTGAGAGTGCAGCTTTAAAGATCGTAAAAGGCTTATATTATTGGCGTTTTATTGTCCATTCAAGTTTCTATAGATATTTTAAGCCTTTTAAAAGCAATTCTTCGGTCCACAATATCGAAAGTTTGCACAAAAGACACATTTCAATAAAAGAGAAATTCCTTCGGTCAAGTGTGAGAGTGCAGCTTTAAAGGATGTGAAACGATTATATATTTGTAACATTTATTTAGTTTCTTTAGAAAATTCAAGTCTTTTATAAAGCACCATCAATGTCCGGTCATTACAAAACGGCTCGAGTTTGGTCGTCGTCCCCGTTGATTTTCGTTGCAATTCGAATTCTCGTCAAATACATCGTCCTGTGCGAACCGGAACGTCACATCCTCGTCACTGTAGTAGTCGGTCATGTTAGACAAAAAAGTAATATATCGAAAAGTTCCACAAATGGCACATTTTAAGAAAAGAGAAATTCCTTCGGCCAAGTATGAGAGTGCAGCTTTAAAGAATGTAAAATGATTATATATTTTGCATTTCTTGTCTATTCAGTAACATTGACATAAGTTTGATTTGAATTATGTGCTTTTCTTTGAACATTTATTAACTGTCAATATATATTGGTTTTTGGTGGCTAATAGGTCGGCTACCTACGAATTCGTTCAAGCAATTCAGAGTCTGGGAAACCACAATCGGAGAGTACACGCAATGTCCATCATCAGCGTTTGGACGTCTTCCCCGTTGATTTGCGTTTCAATTCGAATTCTCGTCAATTACGTCGTCCTACGCCAACTGAAACGTCACATCCTCGTCACTGTAGTAGTCGCCCATGTTAGATAAGAAAGGATTTTATCGAAAGGTTCCTCAAATGGCACATGTCAAGATAAATAATTTTTGCAATCGGTCAATGTGTGAGAGTGCAGCTTTAAAGATCGTAAAAAGCTTATATTATTGGCGTTTTATTGTCCATTCAAGTTTCTATAGATAATTCAAGCCTTTTAAAAGCAATTCTTCGGTCCACAATATCGAAAGTTTGCACAAAAGACACATTTCAATAAAAGAGAAATTCATTCGGTCAAATGTGAGAGTGCAGCTTTAAAGGATGTGAAACGATTATATATTTGTAACATTTATTTAGTTTCTTTAGAAAATTCAAGCCTTTTTATAAAGCACCATCAATGTCCGTCATTACTAAACGGCTCGAGTTTGGTCGTCGTCCCCGTTGATTTTCGTTGCAATTTGAATTATCGTCAAATACATCGTCCTGTTCGAACCGGAACGTCACATCCTCGTCATGTTAGACAAGAAAGTAATATATCGAAAAGTTCCACAAATGGCACATTTGAAGATAAATATATTTTGCAATCGGTCAATATGTGAAGAGTGCAGCTTATAATTTTGGCGTTTTCTTGTCCATTCAGTAACATTGCGAAGGAAAGAATGATATTATAAAGCTTTGTGCATTTAATTACTTTCAATATATATTGGTTTTTGATGGTTAAATTACATATTTGGGATTTCTTGTCTATTCAGTAACTTTTTTTTAATTTCTTTAGATAATTAAAACTTTTTGAAAGCATCATCAATATCCGTCATCATTAAACGACCCGAGTTTAGTAGTTGTCCCCATTGATTTGCGTTGCAATTTAAATTCTTGTAAATTACGTCGTCCTGCGTCAACCGGAACGTCACATCCTCGTTACTGTAGTAGTCGGTCATGTTATAAAACAGAGTTTTATATTTAAAGGTTCCACAAATGGCACATTTTAAGAAAAGAGAAATTCCTTCGGCCAAGTATGAGAGTGCAGCTTTAAAGGTTGTAAAACGATTATATATTTGGCATTTCTTGTCTATTCAGTAACATTGACATAAGTTTGATTTGAATTATGTGCTTTTCTTTGAACATTTATTAACTGTCAATATATATTGGTTTTGGTGGGTAATAGGTCGGCTACCTACAAAATCGTCCAAGCCATTGAGGGTCTGGGAAACCACAATGGGAGAGCACACGCAATGTCCATCATCAGCGTTTGGACGTCTTCCCGTTGATTTGCGTTTCAATTCGAATTCTCGTCAATTACGTCGTCCTACGCCAACTGAAACGTCACATCCTCGTCACTGTAGTAGTCGCCCATGTTAGATAAGAAAGGATTTTATCGAAAGGTTCCTCAAATGGCACATGTCAAGATAAATAATTTTTGCAATCGGTCAATATGTGAGAGTGCAGCTTTAAAGATCGTAAAAAGCTTATATTATTGGCATTTTATTGTCCATTCAAGTTTCTTTAGATAATTCAAGCCTTTTAAAAGCAATTCTACGCTCCACAATATCGAAAGTTTGCACAAAAGACACATTTCAATAAAAGAGAAATTCCTTCGGTCAAGTGTGAGAGTGCAGCTTTAAAGGATGTGAAACGATTATATATTTGTAACATTTATTTAGTTTCTTTAGAAAATTCAAGCCTTTTTATAAAACACCATCAATGTCCGTCATTACTAAACGGCTCGAGTTTGGTCGTCGTCCCCGTTGATTTTCGTTTCAATTTGAATTCTTGTCAACTACGTAGTCCTGTGCGAACCGGAACGTCACATCCTCGTGACTGTAGTAATCGGTCAAGTTAGACAAGAAAGGAATATATCTAAAAGTTCTACAAATGGCACATTTGAAGATAAATATATTTTGCAATCGGTCAATGTGTGAGAGTGCAGCTTTATAGATTGGAGAACGCTTATAATTTTGGCGTTTTATTGTCCATTCAGTAACATTGACATAAGTTTGATTTGAATTATGTGCTTTTCTTTGAACATTTATTAACTGTCAATATATATTGGTTTTTGGTGGCTAATAGGTCGGCTACCTACAAAATCGTCCATGCCATTCAGGGTCTGGAAAACCACAATGGGAGAGCACACGCAATGTCCATCATCAGCGTTTGGACGTCTTCCCCGTTGATTAACATTTCAATTCGAATTCTCGTAAAATTACGTCGTCTTACGCCAACTGGAACGTCACATCCTCGTCACTGTAGTAGTCGCCCATGTTAGATAAGAAAGGATTATATCGAAAGTTTCCTCAAATGGCACATGTCAAGATAAAGAAAAATGCAATCGGTCAATCAATGTGTGAGAGCGCAGCTCTAAAGATCGTAAAAAGCTTATATTTTGGCGTTTTATTGTCCATTCAAGTTTCTTTAAAGCAATTCTTCGTCCGCAATAATTCAATTCCTTGACATTATGAAGAATATATACTGGTTTCGGGCGGTTAATAGGTCGGGCATCTACGAATTGGTCGAAGAACATCTGCTCCTCCGCTTTTGGTCATTGTGCCCGTTGATATGCGTTGCAATTTGAATTCTTGTCAACTATGTCGTCCTGCGCCAACCTGAACGTCACATCCTCGTCACTGTAGTAGTCGGTCATTTTATACAAGACAGTCTTATATCGAAAGGTTCCACAAATGGCACATTTCAATAACAGAGAAATTCCTTCGGTCAAGTGTGAGAGTGCAGCTTTAAAGGATGTGAAACAATTATACATTTATTTAGTTTCTTTAGAAATTTCAAGCCTTTTTTAAAGCACCATCAATGTATGTCATTACTAAACGGCTCGAGTTGGTCGTCGTCCCCGTTGATTTTCGTTGCAATTCGAATTCTCGTCAACTACGACTCCTGCGCCAACCGGAACGTCACATCCTCGTGACTGTAGTAGTCGGTCAAGTTAGAAAAGAAAGGAATATATCGAAAAGTTCCACAAATGGCACATTTGAAGATAAATATATTTTGCAATCGGTCAATGTGTGAAGAGTGCAGCTTTATAGATTGGAAAACGCTTATAATTTTGGCGTTTTCTTGTCCATTCAGTAACATTGCGAAGGAAAGAATGATATTATAAAGCTTTGTGCATTTAATTACTTTCAATATATATTGGTTTTTGATGGTTAAATTACATATTTGGGATTTCTTGTCTATTCAGTAACTTTTTTTTTTTAATTTCTTTAGATAATTGAAACTTTTTGAAAGCATCATCAATATCCGTCATCATAAATCGACCCGAGTTTAGTAGTTGTCCCCATTGATTTGCGTTGCAATTTGAATTCTTGTAAACTACGTCGTCCTGCGTCAACCGGAACGTCACATCCTCGTTACTGTAGTAGTCGGTCATGTTATAAAACAGAGTTTTATATTTAAAGGTTCCACAAATGGCACATTTTAAGAAAAGAGAAATTCCTTCGGCCAAGTATGAGAGTGCAGCTTTAAAGGTTGTAAAACGATTATATATTTGGCATTTCTTGTCTATTCAGTAACATTGACATAAGTTTGATTTGAATTATGTGCTTTTCTTTGAACATTTATTAACTGTCAAATATATTGGTTTTTGGTGGCTAATAGGTCGGCTACCTACAAAAACGTCCAAGCCATTCAGGGTCTGGGAAGCCACAATGGGAGAGCACAGGCAATGTCCATCATCAGCGTTTGGACGTCTTCCCCGTTGATTTGCGTTTTAATTCGAATTCTCGTCAATTACGTCGTCCTACGCCAACTGAAACGTCACATCCTCGTCACTGTAGTAGTCGCCCATGTTAGATAAGAAAGGATTTTATCGAAAGGTTCCTCAAATGGCACATGTCAAGATAAATAATTTTTGCAATCGGTCAATATGTGAGAGTGCAGCTTTAAAGATCGTAAAAAGCTTATATTATTGGCATTTTATTGTCCATTCAAGTTTCTTTAGATAATTCTAGCCTTTTAAAAGCAATTCTTCGCTCCACAATATCGAAAGTTTGCACAAAAGACACATTTCAATAAAAGAGAAATTCCTTCGGTCAAGTGTGAGAGTGCAGCTTTAAAGGATGTGAAACGATTATATATTTGTAACATTTATTTAGTTTCTTTAGAAAATTCAAGCCTTTTTATAAAACACCATCAATGTCCGTCATTACTAAACGGCTCGAGTTTGGTCGTCGTCCCCGTTGATTTTCGTTTCAATTTGAATTCTTGTCAACTACGTAGTCCTGTGCGAACCGGAACGTCACATCCTCGTGACTGTAGTAATCGGTCAAGTTAGACAAGAAAGGAATATATCTAAAAGTTCTACAAATGGCACATTTGAAGATAAATATATTTTGCAATCGGTCAATGTGTGAGAGTGCAGCTTTATAGATTGGAGAACGCTTATAATTTTGGAGTTTTATTGTCCATTCAGTAACATTGACATAAGTTTGATTTGAATTATGTGCTTTTCTTTGAACATTTATTAACTGTCAATATATATTGGTTTTTGGTGGCTAATAGGTCGGCTACCTACAAAATCGTCCAAGCCATTCAGGGTCTGGGAAGCCACAATGGGAGAGCACACGCAATGTCCATCATCAGCGTTTGGACGTCTTCCCCGTTGATTTGCGTTTCAATTCGAATTCTCGTCAATTACGTCGTCCTACGCCAACTGAAACGTCACATCCTCGTCACTGTAGTAGTCGCCCATGTTAGATAAGAAAAGATTTTATCGAAAGGTTCCTCAAATGGCACATGTCAAGATAAATAATTTTTGCAATCGGTCAATGTGTGAGAGTGCAGCTTTAAAGATCGTAAAAAGCTTATATTATTGGCGTTTTATTGTCCATTCAAGTTTCTATATAATTCAAACCTTTTAAAAGCAATTCTTCGGTCCACAATATCGAAAGTTTGCACAAAAGACACATTTGAATAATGTGTTCCTCGTGATAAACTGGGAAACGGTGTCTCGGTTACTACGTTGTTTGTCAGAATGTTAACAAATATCGGTTATAAACAACCATTTCATGATCAAGCATATTCTGATCAATGTTCTTTCGTTTCAAAAAAATAAAATAATACTGTTTTTATTTCAAAAACGCCTCACATCATCGACCAGAAATGTTTGCACCTTACCGTCATACAAACGTAGTTACCAAAGTCCAAAAGCCGAACAGCTGACCAACTCTTTCGGTAAATTAAACACACGTTAAAAGGTTATGATCAACTAAACGTCAATAAATAGTGTTGCAGAGGGTTTATTGCTGAAATTGGCGTGTTTTTTATGTTGACAACAAATAACTAAGTTTTAAGCTCGAAAATACCATGAAAAATCAAGGGAAAAGAGTGCGCGATTTGATTCTCGCTTTTTCTCGTTATTCACGTTAGCGCCACAATGATCAAAATCGCGTTCCCATCCACATATATTGGTTTTTGGTGGCTAATAGGTCGGCTACCTATTAAATCGTCCAAGCCATTCAGGGTCTGGGAAAACCCAATGGGAGAGCACACGCAATGTCCATCATCAGCGTTTGGACGTCTTCCCCGTTGATTTACGTTTCAATTCGAATTCTCGTAAAATTACGTCGTCTTACGCCAACTGGAACGTCACATCCTCGTCACTGTAGTAGTCGCCCATGTTAGATAAGAAAGGATTATATCGAAAGTTTCCTCAAATGGCACATGTCAAGATAAAGAAAAATGCAATCGGTCAATGTGTGAGAGTGCAGCTTTAAAGATCTTAAAAAGCTTATATTTTGGCGTTTTATTGTCCATTCAAGTTTCTTCAAAGCAATTCTTCGTCCGCAATAATTCACCTCCTTGACATTATGAAGAATATATACTGGTTTCGGGCGGTTAATAGGTCGGGCATCTACGAATTGGTCGAAGAACATCTGCTCCTCCGCTTTTGGTCATTGTGCCCGTTGATATGCGTTGCAATTTGAATTCTTGTCAACTTTGTCGTCCTGCGCCAACCGGAACGTCACATCCTCGTCACTGTAGTAGTCGGTCATGTTATAAAAGAGAGTTTTATATTAAAAGGTTCCACAAATGGCACATTTTAGGAAAAGAGAAATTCCTTCGGCCAAGTATGAGAGTGCAGCTTTAAAGGATGTAAAATGATTATATATTTGGCATTTCTTGTCTATTCAGTAACATTGACATAAGTTTGATTTGAATTATGTGCTTTGAACATTTATTAACTGTCAATATATATTGGTTTTTTGTGGCTAATAGGTCGGCTACCTACGAATTCGTTCAAGCAATTCAGGGTCTGGGAAACCACAATCGGAGAGTACACGCAATGTCCATCATCAGCGTTTGGACGTCTTCCCCGTTGATTTGCGTTTCAATTCGAATTCTCGTCAATTACGTCGTCCTACGCCAACTGAAACGTCACATCCTCGTCACTGTAGTAGTCGCCCATGTTAGATAAGAAAGGATTTTATCGAAAGGTTCCTCAAATGGCACATGTCAAGATAAATAATTTTTGCAATCGGTCAATGTGTGAGAGTGCAGCTTTAAAGATCGTAAAAAGCTTATATTATTGGCGTTTTATTGTCCATTCAAGTTTCTATAGATAATTCAAGCCTTTTAAAAGCAATTCTTCGGTCAACAATATCGAAAGTTTGCACAAAAGACACATTTGAATAAAGAGAAATTCATTCGGTCAAGTGTGAGAGTGCAGCTTTAAAGGATGTAAAACGATTATATATTTGTAACATTTATTTAGTTTCTTTAGAAAATTCAAGCCTTTTTATAAAGCACCATCAATGTCCGTCATTACTAAACGGCTCGAGTTTGGTCGTCGTCCCCGTTGATTTTCGTTGCAATTTGAATTATCGTCAAATACATCGTCCTGTGCGAACCGGAACGTCACATCCTCGTCACTGTAGTAGTCGGTCATGTTAGACAAGAAAGGAATATATCGAAAAGTTCCACAAATGGCACATTTGAAGATAAATATATTTTGCAATCGGTCAATGTGTGAGAGTGCAGCTTTATAGATTGGAAAACGCTTATAATTTTGGCGTTTTCTTGTCCATTCAGTAACATTGCCAAGGAAAGAATGATATTATAAAGCTTTGTGCATTTAATTACTTTCAATCTATATATTGGTTTTTGATGGTTAAATTACATATTTGGGATTTCTTGTCTATTCAGTAACTTTTTTTTTTTAATTTCTTTAGATAATTGAAACTTTTTGAAAGCATCATCAATATCCGTCATCATAAATCGACCCGAGTTTAGTAGTTGTCCCCATTGATTTGCGTTGCAATTTGAATTCTTGTAAACTACGTCGTCCTGCGTCAACCGGAACGTCACATCCTCGTTACTGTAGTAGTCGGTCATGTTATAAAACAGAGTTTTATATTTAAAGGTTCCACAAATGGCACATTTTAAGAAAAGAGAAATTCCTTCGGTCAAGTGTGAGAGTGCAGCTTTAAAGGATGTGAAACGATTATATATTTGTAACATTTATTTAGTTTCTTTAGAAAATTCAAGCCTTTTTATAAAGCACCATCAATGTCCGTCATTACTAAACGGCTCGAGTTTGGTCGTCGTCCCCGTTGATTTTCGTTGCAATTTGAATTATCGTCAAATACATCGTCCTGTTCGAACCGGAACGTCACATCCTCGTCATGTTAGACAAGAAAGTAATATATCGAAAAGTTCCACAAATGGCACATTTGAAGATAAATATATTTTGCAATCGGTCAATATGTGAAGAGTGCAGCTTATAATTTTGGCGTTTTCTTGTCCATTCAGTAACATTGCGAAGGAAAGAATGATATTATAAAGCTTTGTGCATTTAATTACTTTCAATATATATTGGTTTTTGATGGTTAAATTACATATTTGGGATTTCTTGTCTATTCAGTAACTTTTTTTTTTAATTTCTTTAGATAATTAAAACTTTTTGAAAGCATCATCAATATCCGTCATCATTAAACGACCCGAGTTTAGTAGTTGTCCCCATTGATTTGCGTTGCAATTTAAATTCTTGTAAATTACGTCGTCCTGCGTCAACCGGAACGTCACATCCTCGTTACTGTAGTAGTCGGTCATGTTATAAAACAGAGTTTTATATTTAAAGGTTCCACAAATGGCACATTTTAAGAAAAGAGAAATTCCTTCGGCCAAGTATGAGAGTGCAGCTTTAAAGGTTGTAAAACGATTATATATTTGGCATTTCTTGTCTATTCAGTAACATTGACATAAGTTTGATTTGAATTATGTGCTTTTCTTTGAACATTTATTAACTGTCAATATATATTGGTTTTTGGTGGGTAATAGGTCGGCTACCTACAAAATCGTCCAAGCCATTGAGGGTCTGGGAAACCACAATGGGAGAGCACACGCAATGTCCATCATCAGCGTTTGGACGTCTTCCCCGTTGATTTGCGTTTCAATTCGAATTCTCGTCAATTACGTCGTCCTACGCCAACTGAAACGTCACATCCTCGTCACTGTAGTAGTCGCCCATGTTAGATAAGAAAGGATTTTATCGAAAGGTTCCTCAAATGGCACATGTCAAGATAAATAATTTTTGCAATCGGTCAATATGTGAGAGTGCAGCTTTAAAGATCGTAAAAAGCTTATATTATTGGCATTTTATTGTCCATTCAAGTTTCTTTAGATAATTCAAGCCTTTTAAAAGCAATTCTACGCTCCACAATATCGAAAGTTTGCACAAAGACACATTTCAATAAAAGAGAAATTCCTTCGGTCAAGTGTGAGAGTGCAGCTTTAAAGGATGTGAAACGATTATATATTTGTAACATTTATTTAGTTTCTTTAGAAAATTCAAGCCTTTTTATAAAACACCATCAATGTCCGTCATTACTAAACGGCTCGAGTTTGGTCGTCGTCCCCGTTGATTTTCGTTTCAATTTGAATTCTTGTCAACTACGTAGTCCTGTGCGAACCGGAACGTCACATCCTCGTGACTGTAGTAATCGGTCAAGTTAGACAAGAAAGGAATATATCTAAAAGTTCTACAAATGGCACTTTGAAGATAAATATATTTTGCAATCGGTCAATGTGTGAGAGTGCAGCTTTATAGATTGGAGAACGCTTATAATTTTGGCGTTTTATTGTCCATTCAGTAACATTGACATAAGTTTGATTTGAATTATGTGCTTTTCTTTGAACATTTATTAACTGTCAATATATATTGGTTTTTGGTGGCTAATAGGTCGGCTACCTACAAAATCGTCCATGCCATTCAGGGTCTGGAAAACCACAATGGGAGAGCACACGCAATGTCCATCATCAGCGTTTGGACGTCTTCCCCGTTGATTTACGTTTCAATTCGAATTCTCGTAAAATTACGTCGTCTTACGCCAACTGGAACGTCACATCCTCGTCACTGTAGTAGTCGCCCATGTTAGATAAGAAAGGATTATATCGAAAGTTTCCTCAAATGGCACATGTCAAGATAAAGAAAAATGCAATCGGTCAATCAATGTGTGAGAGCGCAGCTCTAAAGATCGTAAAAAGCTTATATTTTGGCGTTTTATTGTCCATTCAAGTTTCTTTAAAGCAATTCTTCGTCCGCAATAATTCAATTCCTTGACATTATGAAGAATATATACTGGTTTCGGGCGGTTAATAGGTCGGGCATCTACGAATTGGTCGAAGAACATCTGCTCCTCCGCTTTTGGTCATTGTGCCCGTTGATATGCGTTGCAATTTGAATTCTTGTCAACTATGTCGTCCTGCGCCAACCGGAACGTCACATCCTCGTCACTGTAGTAGTCGGTCATTTTATACAAGACAGTCTTATATCGAAAGGTTCCACAAATGGCACATTTCAATAACAGAGAAATTCCTTCGGTCAAGTGTGAGAGTGCAGCTTTAAAGGATGTGAAATAATTATACATTTATTTAGTTTCTTTAGAAATTTCAAGCCTTTTTTAAAGCACCATCAATGTATGTCATTACTAAACGGCTCGAGTTTGGTCGTCGTCCCCGTTGATTTTCGTTGCAATTCGAATTCTCGTCAACTACGACTCCTGCGCCAACCGGAACGTCACATCCTCGTGACTGTAGTAGTCGGTCAAGTTAGAAAAGAAAGGAATATATCGAAAAGTTCCACAAATGGCACATTTGAAGATAAATATATTTTGCAATCGGTCAATGTGTGAAGAGTGCAGCTTTATAGATTGGAAAACGCTTATAATTTTGGCGTTTTCTTGTCCATTCAGTAACATTGCGAAGGAAAGAATGATATTATAAAGCTTTGTGCATTTAATTACTTTCAATATATATTGGTTTTTGATGGTTAAATTACATATTTGGGATTTCTTGTCTATTCAGTAACTTTTTTTTTTAATTTCTTTAGATAATTGAAACTTTTTGAAAGCATCATCAATATCCGTCATCATAAATCGACCCGAGTTTAGTAGTTGTCCCCATTGATTTGCGTTGCAATTTGAATTCTTGTAAACTACGTCGTCCTGCGTCAACCGGAACGTCACATCCTCGTTACTGTAGTAGTCGGTCATGTTATAAAACAGAGTTTTATATTTAAAGGTTCCACAAATGGCACATTTTAAGAAAAGAGAAATTCCTTCGGCCAAGTATGAGAGTGCAGCTTTAAAGGTTGTAAAACGATTATATATTTGGCATTTCTTGTCTATTCAGTAACATTGACATAAGTTTGATTTGAATTATGTGCTTTTCTTTGAACATTTATTAACTGTCAATATATATTGGTTTTTGGTGGCTAATAGGTCGGCTACCTACAAAAACGTCCAAGCCATTCAGGGTCTGGGAAGCCACAATGGGAGAGCACAGGCAATGTCCATCATCAGCGTTTGGACGTCTTCCCCGTTGATTTGCGTTTCAATTCGAATTCTCGTCAATTACGTCGTCCTACGCCAACTGAAACGTCACATCCTCGTCACTGTAGTAGTCGCCCATGTTAGATAAGAAAGGATTTTATCGAAAGGTTCCTCAAATGGCACATGTCAAGATAAATAATATTTGCAATCGTCAATGTGTGAGAGTGCAGCTTTAAAGATCGTAAAAAGCTTATATTATTGGCGTTTTATTTGTCCATTCAAGTTTCTAT
The DNA here is from genome assembly GCF_026914265.1 of Mya arenaria. Taxonomy (NCBI): domain Eukaryota; kingdom Metazoa; phylum Mollusca; class Bivalvia; order Myida; family Myidae; genus Mya; species Mya arenaria. Next base: position 38,163,813 of record NC_069126.1, read on the forward strand.
AGATAATTCAAGCCTTTTAAAAGCAATTCTTCGGTCCACAATATCGAAAGTTTGCACAAAATACACATTTCAATAAAAGAGAAATTCCTTCGGTCAAGTGTGAGAGTGCAGCTTTAAAGGATGTGAAACGATTATATTTTGTAACATTATTTAGTTTCTTTAGAAAATTCAAGCCTTTTTATAAAGCACCATCAATGTCCGTCATTACTAAACGGCTCGAGTTTGGTCGTCGTCCCCGTTGATTTCGTTGCAATTTGAATTATCGTCAAATACATCGTCCTGTGCGAACCGGAACGTCACATCCTCGTCACTGTAGTAGTCGGTCATGTTAGACAAGAAAGGAATATATCGAAAAGTTCCACAATGGCACATTTGAAGATAAATATATTTGCAATCGGTCAATGTGTGAGAGTGCAGCTTTATAGATTGGAAAACGCTTATAATTTTGGCGTTTTCTTGTCCATTCAGTAACATTGCCAAGGAAAGAATGATATTATAAAGCTTTGTGCATTTAATTACTTTCAATCTATATATTGGTTTTTGATGGTTAAATTACATATTTGGGATTCTTGTCTATTCAGTAACTTTTTTTTTTAATTTCTTTAGATAATTGAAACTTTTTGAAAGCATCATCAATATCCGTCATCATAAATCGACCCGAGTTTAGTAGTTGTCCCCATTGATTTGCGTTGCAATTTGAATTCTTGTAAACTACGTCGTCCTGCGTCAACCGGAACGTCACATCCTCGTTACTGTAGTAGTCGGTCATGTTATAAAACAGAGTTTTATATTTAAAGGTTCCACAAATGGCACATTTTAAGAAAAGAGAAATTCCTTCGGCCAAGTATGAGAGTGCAGCTTTAAAGGTTGTAAAACGATTATATATTTGGCATTCTTGTCTATTCAGTAACATTGACATAAGTTTGATTTGAATTATGTGCTTTTCTTTGAACATTATTAACTGTCAATATATTGGTTTTTGGTGGCTAATAGGTCGGCTACCTACAAAAACGTCCAAGCCATTCAGGGTCTGGGAAGCCACAATGGGAGAGCACAGGCAATGTCCATCATCAGCGTTTGGACGTCTTCCCGTTGATTTGCGTTTCAATTCGAATTCTCGTCAATTACGTCGTCCTACGCCAACTGAAACGTCACATCCTCGTCACTGTAGTAGTCGCCCATGTTAGATAAGAAAGGATTTTATCGAAAGGTTCCTCAAATGGCACATGTCAAGATAAATAATATTTGCAATCGGTCAATGTGTGAGAGTGCAGCTTTAAAGATCGTAAAAAGCTTATATATTGGCGTTTTATTGTCCATTCAAGTTTCTATAGATAATTCAAGCCTTTTAAAAGCAATTCTTCGGTCCAGAATATAGAAAGTTTGCACAAAAGACACATTTCAATAAAGAGAAATTCCTTCGGTCAAGTGTGAGAGTGCAGCTTTAAAGGATGTGAAACGATTATATATTTGTAACATTTATTTAGTTTCTTTAGAAAATTCAAGCCTTTTTATAAAGCACCATCAATGTCCGTCATTACTAAACGGCTCGAGTTTGGTCGTCGTCCCCGTTGATTTTCGTTGCAATTTGAATTATCGTCAAATACATCGTCCTGTTCGAACCGGAACGTCACATCCTCGTCATGTTAGACAAGAAAGTAATATATCGAAAAGTTCCACAAATGGCACATTTGAAGATAAATATATTTTGCAATCGGTCAATATGTGAAGAGTGCAGCTTATAATTTTGGCGTTTTCTTGTCCATTCAGTAACATTGCGAAGGAAAGAATGATATTATAAAGCTTTGTGCATTTAATTACTTTCAATATATATTGGTTTTTGATGGTTAAATTACATATTTGGGATTTCTTGTCTATTCAGTAACTTTTTTTTTAATTTCTTTAGATAATTAAAACTTTTTGAAAGCATCATCAATATCCGTCATCATTAAACGACCCGAGTTTAGTAGTTGTCCCATTGATTTGCGTGTGCAATTTAAATTCTTGTAAATTACGTCGTCCTGCGTCAACCGGAACGTCACATCCTCGTTACTGTAGTAGTCGGTCATGTTATAAAACAGAGTTTTATATTAAAGGTTCCACAAATGGCACATTTTAAGAAAAGAAAATTCCTTCGGCCAAGTATGAGAGTGCAGCTTTAAAGGTTGTAAAACGATTATATATTTGGCATTTCTTGTCTATTCAGTAACATTGACATAAGTTTGATTTGAATTATGTGCTTTTCTTTGAACATTTATTAACTGTCAATATATATTGGTTTTTGGTGGGTAATAGGTCGGCTACCTACAAAATCGTCCAAGCCATTGAGGGTCTGGGAAACCACAATGGGAGAGCACACGCAATGTCCATCATCAGCGTTTGGACGTCTTCCCGTTGATTTGCGTTTCAATTCGAATTCTCGTCAATTACGTCGTCCTACGCCAACTGAAACGTCACATCCTCGTCACTGTAGTAGTCGCCCATGTTAGATAAGAAAGGATTTTATCGAAAGGTTCCTCAAATGGCACATGTCAAGATAAATAATTTTGGCAATCGGTCAATATGTGAGAGTGCAGCTTTAAAGATCGTAAAAAGCTTATATTATTGGCATTTATTGTCCATTCAAGTTTCTTTAGATAATTCAAGCCTTTTAAAAGCAATTCTACGCTCCACAATATCGAAAGTTTGCACAAAAGACACATTTCAATAAAAGAGAAATTCTTCGGTCAAGTGTGAGAGTGCAGCTTTAAAGGATGTGAAACGATTATATATTTGTAACATTTATTTAGTTTCTTTAGAAAATTCAAGCCTTTTTATAAAACACCATCAATGTCCGTCATTACTAAACGGCTCGAGTTTGGTCGTCGTCCCCGTTGATTTTCGTTTCAATTTGAATTCTTGTCAACTACGTAGTCCTGTGCGAACCGGAACGTCACATCCTCGTGACTGTAGTAATCGGTCAAGTTAGACAAGAAAGGAATATATCTAAAAGTTCTACAAATGGCACATTTGAAGATAAATATTTGCAATCGGTCAATGTGTGAGAGTGCAGCTTTATAGATTGGAGAACGCTTATAATTTTGGCGTTTTATTGTCCATTCAGTAACATTGACATAAGTTTGATTTGAATTATGTGCTTTTCTTTGAACATTTATTAACTGTCAATATATATGGTTTTTGGTGGCTAATAGGTCGGCTACCTACAAAATCGTCCATGCCATTCAGGGTCTGGAAACCACAATGGGAGAGCACACGCAATGTCCATCATCAGCGTTTGGACGTCTTCCCCGTTGATTTACGTTTCAATTCGAATTCTCGTAAAATTACGTCGTCTTACGCCAACTGGAACGTCACATCCTCGTCACTGTAGTAGTCGCCCATGTTAGATAAGAAAGGATTATATCGAAAGTTTCCTCAAATGGCACATGTCAAGATAAAGAAAAATGCAATCGGTCAATCAAGTGTGAGAGCGCAGCTCTAAAGATCGTAAAAAGCTTATATTTTGGCGTTTTATTGTCCATTCAAGTTTCTTTAAAGCAATTCTTCGTCCGCAATAATTCAATTCCTTGACATTATGAAGAATATAATGGTTTCGGGCGGTTAATAGGTCGGGCATCTACGAATTGGTCGAAGAAAATCTGCTCCTCCGCTTTTGGTCATTGTGCCCGTTGATATGCGTTGCAATTTGAATTCTTGTCAACTATGTCGTCCTGCGCCAACCGGAACGTCACATCCTCGTCACTGTAGTAGTCGGTCATTTTATACAAGACAGTCTTATATCGAAAGGTTCCACAAATGGCACATTTCAATAACAGAGAAATTCCTTCGGTCAAGTGTGAGAGTGCAGCTTTAAAGGATGTGAAACGATTATATATTTGTAACATTTATTTAGTTTCTTTAGAAAATTCAAGTCTTTTTATGAAGCACCATCAATGTCCGGTCATTACAAAACGGCTCGAGTTTGGTCGTCGTCCCATTGATTTTCGTTGCAATTCGAATTGTCGTCAAATACATCGTCCTGTGCGAACCGGAACGTCACATCCTCGTCACTGTAGTAGTCGGTCATGTTAGACAAAAAGGAATATATCGAAAAGTTCCACAAATGGCACATTTTAAGAAAAGAGAATTCCTTCGGCCAAGTATGAGAGTGCAGCTTTAAAGAATGTAAAATGATTATATATTTTGCATTTCTGTCTATTCAGTAACATTGACATAAGTTTGATTTGAATTATGTGCTTTTCTTTGAACATTTATTAACTGTCAATATATATTGGTTTTTGGTGGCTAATAGGTCGGCTACCTACGAATTCGTTCAAGCAATTCAGAGTCTGGGAAACCACAATCGGAGAGTACACGCAATGTCCATCATCAGCGTTTGGACGTCTTCCCCGTTGATTTGCGTTTCAATTCGAATTCTCGTCATTACGTCGTCCTACGCCAACTGAAACGTCACATCCTCGTCACTGTAGTAGTCGCCCATGTTAGATAAGAAAGGATTTTATCGAAAGGTTCCTCAAATGGCACATGTCAAGATAAATAATTTTTGCAATCGGTCAATGTGTGAGAGTGCAGCTTAAAGATCGTAAAAAGCTTATATTATTGGCGTTTTATTGTCCATTCAAGTTTCTATAGATAATTCAAGCCTTTTAAAAGCAATTCTTCGGTCCACAATATCGAAAGTTTGCACAAAAGACACATTTCAATAAAAGAGAAATTCATTCGGTCAAATGTGAGAGTGCAGCTTTAAAGGATGTGAAACGATTATATATTTGTAACATTTATTTAGTTTCTTTAGAAAATTCAAGCCTTTTTATAAAGCACCATCAATGTCCGTCATTACTAAACGGCTCGAGTTTGGTCGTCGTCCCGTTGATTTTCGTTGCAATTTGAATTATCGTCAAATACATCGTCCTGTTCGAAACCGGAACGTCACATCCTCGTCATGTTAGACAAGAAAGAAGTAATATATCGAAAAGTTCCACAAATGGCACATTTGAAGATAAATATATTTTGCAATCGGTCAATATGTGAAGAGTGCAGCTTATAATTTTGGCGTTTTCTTGTCCATTCAGTAACATTGCGAAGGAAAGAATGATATTATAAAGCTTTGTGCATTTAATTACTTTCAATATATATTGGTTTTTGATGGTTAAATTACATATTTGGGATTTCTTGTCTATTCAGTAACTTTTTTTTTAATTTCTTTAGATAATTAAAAACTTTTTGAAAGCATCATCAATATCCGTCATATTAAACGACCCGAGTAGTAGTTGTCCCCATTGATTTGCGTTGCAATTTAAATTCTTGTAAATTACGTCGTCCTGCGTCAACCGGAACGTCACATCCTCGTTACTGTAGTAGTCGGTCATGTTATAAAACAGAGTTTTATATTTAAAGGTTCCACAAATGGCACATTTTAAGAAAAGAGAAATTCCTTCGGCCAAGTATGAGAGTGCAGCTTTAAGGTTGTAAAACGATTATATATTTGGCATTCTTGTCTATTCAGTAACATTGACATAAGTTTGATTTGAATTATGTGCTTTTCTTTGAACATTTATTAACTGTCAATATTTATGGTTTTTGGTGGGTAATAGGTCGGCTACCTACAAAATCGTCAAGCCATTCAGGGTCTGGAAGCCACAATGGGAGAGCACACGCAATGTCCATCATCAGCGTTTGGACGTCTTCCCGTTGATTTGCGTTTCAATTCGAATTCTCGTCAATTACGTCGTCCTACGCCAACTGAAACGTCCACATCCTCGTCACTGTAGTAGTCGCCCATGTTAGATAAGAAAGGATTTTATCGAAAGGTTCCTCAAATGGCAATGTCAGATAAATAATATTTGCAATCGGTCAATGTGTGAGAGTGCAGCTTTAAAGATCGTAAAAAGCTTAATATTATTGGCGTTTTATTGTCCATTCAAGTTTCTATAGATAATTCAAGCCTTTTAAAAGCAATTCTTCGGTCCACAATATCGAAAGTTTGCACAAATACACATTTCAATAAAAGAGAAATTCTTCGGTCAAGTGTGAGAGTGCAGCTTTAAAGGATGTGAAACGATTATATATTTGTAACATTTATTTAGTTTCTTTAGAAAATTCAAGCCTTTTTAAAGCACCATCAATGTCCGTCATTACTAAACGGCTCGAGTTTGGTCGTCGTCCCCGTTGATTTTCGTTGCAATTTGAATTATCGTCAAATACATCGCCTGTGCGAACCGGAACGTCACATCCTCGTCACTGTAGTAGTCGGTCATGTTAGACAGAAAGGAATATATCGAAAAGTTCCACAAATGGCACATTTGAAGATAAATATATTTTGCAATCGGTCAATGTGTGAGAGTGCAGATTGGAAAACGCTTATAATTTTGGCGTTTTCTTGTCCATTCAGTAACATTGCGAAGGAAAGAATGATATTATAAAGCTTTGTGCATTTAATTACTTTCAATATATATTGGTTTTTGATGGTTAAATTACATATTTGGGATTTCTTGTCTATTCAGTAACTTTTTTTTTAAATTTCTTTAGATAATTAAAACTTTTTGAAAGCATCATCATATTCGTCATCATTAAACGACCCGAGTTTAGTAGTTGTCCCCATTGATTTGCGTTGCAATTTGAATTCTTGTAAACTACGTCGTCCTGCATCAACCGGAACGTCACATCCTCGTTACTGTAGTAGTCGGTCATGTTATAAAACAGAGTTTTATATTTAAAGGTTCCACAAATGGCACAGTCTTGTCAGAAAAGAGGAATTCCTTCGGCCAAGTATGAGAGTGCAGCTTTAAAGGTTGTAAAATGATTATATATTTGGCATTTCTTGTCATTCAGTAACATTGACATAAGTTTGATTTGAATTATGTGCTTTTCTTTGAAATTTATTAACTGTCAATATATATTGGTTTGGTGGCTAATAGGTCGGCTACCTAATTCGTACAAGCCATTCAGGGTCTGGAAAACCACAATGGGAGAGTACACGCAATGTCCATCATCAGCGTTTGGACGTCTTTCCCGTTGATTTGCGTTTCAATTCGAATTCTCGTCAATTACGTCGTCCTACGCCAACTGAAACGTCACATCCTCGTCACTGTAGTAGTCGCCCATGTTAGATAAGAAAGGATTTTATCGAAAGGTTCCTCAAATGGCACATGTCAAGATAAATAATTTTTGCAATCGGTCAATATGTGAGAGTGCAGCTTTAAAGATCGTAAAAAGCTTATATTATTGGCATTTATTGTCCATTCAAGTTTCTTTAGATAATTCTAGCCTTTTAAAGCAATTCTTCGCTCCACAATATCGAAAGTTTGCACAAAAGACACATTTCAATAAAAGAGAAATTCCTTCGGTCAAGTGTGAGAGTGCAGCTTTAAAGGATGTGAAACGATTATATATTTGTAACATTTATTTAGTTTCTTTAGAAATTCAAGCCTTTTTATAAAACACCATCAATGTCCGTCATTACTAAACGGCTCGAGTTTGGTCGTCGTCCCCGTTGATTTTCGTTTCAATTTGAATTCTTGTCAACTACGTAGTCCTGTGCGAACCGGAACGTCACATCCTCGTGACTGTAGTAATCGGTCAAGTTAGACAAGAAAGGAATATATCTAAAGTTCTACAAATGGCACATTTGAAGATAAATATATTTTGCAATCGGTCAATGTGTGAGAGTGCAGCTTTATAGATTGGAGAACGCTTATAATTTTGGCGTTTTATTGTCCATTCAGTAACATTGACATAAGTTGATTTGAATTATGTGCTTTTCTTTGAACATTTATTAACTGTCAATATATATTGGTTTTTGGTGGCTAATAGGTCGGCTACCTACAAAATCGTCCAAGCCATTCAGGGTCTGGGAAAACCACATGGGAGAGCACACGCAATGTCCATCATCAGCGTTTGGACGTCTTCCCGTTGATTACGTTTCAATTCGAATTCTAGTAAAATTACGTCGTCTTACGCCAACTGGAACGTCACATCCTCGTCACTGTAGTAGTCGCCCATGTTAGAATAAGAAAGGATTATATCGAAAGTTTCCTCAAATGGCACATGTCAAGATAAAAAATGCAATCGGTCAATCAATGTGTGAGAGTGCAGCTCTAAAGATCGTAAAAAGCTTATATTTTGGCGTTTTATTGTCCATTCAAGTTTCTTTAAAGCAATTCTTCGTCCGCAATAATTCAATTCCTTGACATTATGAAGAATATATACTGGTTTCGGGCGGTTAATAGGTCGGGCATCTACGAATTGGTCGAAGAACATCTGCTCCTCCGCTTTTGGTCATTGTGCCCGTTGATATGCGTTGCAATTTGAATTCTTGTCAACTATGTCGTCCTGCGCCAACCGGAACGTCACATCCTCGTCACTGTAGTAGTCGGTCATTTTATACAAGACAGTCTTATATCGAAAGGTTCCACAAATGGCACATTTCAATAACAGAGAAATTCCTTCGGTCAAGTGTGAGAGTGCAGCTTTAAAGGATGTGAAACAATTATACATTATTTAGTTTCTTTAGAAATTTCAAGCCTTTTTTAAAGCACCATCAATGTATGTCATTACTAAACGGCTCGAGTTTGGTCGTCGTCCCCGTTGATTTTCGTTGCAATTCGAATTATCGTCAACTACGACTCCTGCGCCAACCGGAACGTCACATCCTCGTGACTGTAGTAGTCGGTCAAGTTAGACAAGGAATATATCGAAAAGTTCCACAAATGGCACATTTGAAGATAAATATATTTTGCAATCGGTCAATGTGTGAAGAGTGCAGCTTTATAGATTGGAAAACGCTTATAATTTTGGCGTTTTCTTGTCCATTCAGTAACATTGCGAAGGAAAGAATGATATTATAAAGCTTTGTGCATTTAATTACTTTCAATATATATGGTTTTTGATGGTTAAATTACATATTTGGGATTTCTTGTCTATTCAGTAACTTTTTTTTTAATTTCTTTAGATAATTAAAACTTTTTGAAAGCATCATCAATATCCGTCATCATTAAACGACCCGAGTTTAGTAGTTGTCCCATTGATTTGCGTTGCAATTTAAATTCTTGTAAATTACGTCGTCCTGCGTCAACCGGAACGTCACATCCTCGTTACTGTAGTAGTCGGTCATGTTATAAAACAGAGTTTATATTTAAAGGTTCCACAAATGGCACATTTTAAGAAAAGAGAAATTCCTTCGGCCAAGTATGAGAGTGCAGCTTTAAAGGTTGTAAAACGATTATATATTTGGCATTTCTTGTCTATTCAGTAACATTGACATAAGTTGATTTGAATTATGTGCTTTTCTTTGAACATTTATTAACTGTCAATATATATGGTTTTTGGTGGCTAATAGGTCGGCTACCTACAAAAACGTCCAAGCCATTCAGGGTCTGGGAAGCCACAATGGGAGAGCACAGCAATGTCCATCATCAGCGTTTGGACGTCTTCCCCGTTGATTTGCGTTTCAATTCGAATTCTCGTCAATTACGTCGTCCTACGCCAACTGAAACGTCACATCCTCGTCACTGTAGTAGTCGCCCATGTTAGATAAGAAAGGATTTATCGAAAGGTTCCTCAAATGGCACATGTCAAGATAAATAATATTTGCAATCGGTCAATGTGTGAGAGTGCAGCTTTAAAGATCGTAAAAAGCTTATATTATTGGCGTTTTATTGTCCATTCAAGTTTCTATAGATAATTCAAGCCTTTTAAAAGCAATTCTTCGGTCCACAATATCGAAAGTTTGCACAAAATACACATTTCAATAAAAGAGAAATTCCTTCGGTCAAGTGAGAGTGCAGCTTTAAAGGATGTGAAACGATTATATATTTGTAACATTTATTTAGTTTCTTTAGAAAATTCAAGCCTTTTTATAAAGCACCATCAATGTCCGTCATTACTAAACGGCTCGAGTTTGGTCGTCGTCCCCGTTGATTTTCGTTGCAATTTGAATTATCGTCAAATACATCGTCCTGTGCGAACCGGAACGTCACATCCTCGTCACTGTAGTAGTCGTCATGTTAGACAAGAAAGGAAATATATCGAAAAGTTCCACAAATGGCACATTTGAAGATAAATATATTTTGCAATCGGTCAATGTGTGAGAGTGCAGCTTTATAGATTGGAAAACGCTTATAATTTTGGCGTTTTCTTGTCCATTCAGTAACATTGCCAAGGAAAGAATGATATTATAAAGCTTTGTGCATTTAATTACTTTCAATCTATATATTGGTTTTGATGGTTAAATTACATATTTGGGATTTCTTGTCTATTCAGTAACTTTTTTTTTTAAATTTCTTTAGATAATTGAAACTTTTTGAAAGCATCATCAATATCCGTCATCATAAATCGACCCGAGTTTAGTAGTTGTCCCCATTGATTTGCGTTGCAATTTGAATTCTTGTAAACTACGTCGTCCTGCGTCAACCGGAACGTCACATCCTCGTTACGTAGTAGTCGGTCATGTTATAAAACAGAGTTTTATATTTAAAGGTTCCACAAATGGCACATTTTAAGAAAAGAGAAATTCCTTCGGCCAAGTATGAGAGTGCAGCTTTAAAGGTTGTAAAACGATTATATATTTGGCATTTCTTGTCTATTCAGTAACATTGACATAAGTTTGATTTGAATTATGTGCTTTCTTTGAACATTTATTAACTGTCAATATATATTGGTTTTTGGTGGCTAATAGGTCGGCTACCTACAAAAAGTCCAAGCCATTCAGGGTCTGGGAAGCCACAATGGGAGAGCACAGGCAATGTCCATCATCAGCGTTTGGACGTCTTCCCCGTTGATTTGCGTTTCAATTCGAATTCTCGTCAATTACGTCGTCCTACGCCAACTGAAACGTCACATCCTCGTCACTGTAGTAGTCGCCCATGTTAGATAAGAAAGGATTTACCGAAAGGTTCCTCAAATGGCACATGTCAAGATAAATAATATTTGCAATCGGTCAATGTGTGAGAGTGCAGCTTTAAAGATCGTAAAAAGCTTATATTATTGGCGTTTTATTGTCCATTCAAGTTTCTATAGATAATTCAAGCCTTTTAAAAGCAATTCTTCGGTCCAGAATATAGAAAGTTTGCACAAAAGACACATTTCAATAAAAGAGAAATTCCTTCGGTCAAGTGTGAGAGTGCAGCTTTAAAGGATGTGAAACGATTATATATTTGTAACATTTATTTAGTTTCTTTAGAAAATTCAAGCCTTTTTATAAAGCACCATCAATGTCCGTCATTACTAAACGGCTCGAGTTTGGTCGTCGTCCCCGTTGATTTTCGTTGCAATTTGAATTATCGTCAATACATCGTCCTGTTCGAACCGGAACGTCACATCCTCGTCATGTTAGACAAGAAAGTAATATATCGAAAAGTTCCACAAATGGCACATTTGAAGATAAATATATTTTGCAATCGGTCAATATGTGAAGAGTGCAGCTTATAATTTTGGCGTTTTCTTGTCCATTCAGTAACATTGCGAAGGAAAGAATGATATTATAAAGCTTTGTGCATTTAATTACTTTCAATATATATTGGTTTTTGATGGTTAAATTACATATTTGGGATTTCTTGTCTATTCAGTAACTTTTTTTTTAATTTCTTTAGATAATTAAAACTTTTTGAAAGCATCATCAATATCCGTCATCATTAAACGACCCGAGTTTAGTAGTTGTCCCCATTGATTTGCGTTGCAATTTAAATTCTTGTAAATTACGTCGTCCTGCGTCAACCGGAACGTCACATCCTCGTTACTGTAGTAGTCGGTCATGTTATAAAACAGAGTTTTATATTTAAAGGTTCCACAAATGGCACATTTTAAGAAAAGAGAAATTCCTTCGGCCAAGTATGAGAGTGCAGCTTTAAAGGTTGTAAAACGATTATATATTTGGCATTTCTTGTCTATTCAGTAACATTGACATAAGTTTGATTTGAATTATGTGCTTTTCTTTGAACATTTATTAACTGTCAATATATATGGTTTTTGGTGGGTAATAGGTCGGCTACCTACAAAATCGTCCAAGCCATTGAGGGTCTGGAAACCACAATGGGAGAGCACACGCAATGTCCATCATCAGCGTTTGGACGTCTTTCCCCGTTGATTTGCGTTTCAATTCGAATTCTCGTCAATTACGTCGTCCTACGCCAACTGAAACGTCACATCCTCGTCACTGTAGTAGTCGCCCATGTTAGATAAGAAAGGATTTTATCGAAAGGTTCCTCAAATGGCACATGTCAAGATAAATAATTTTGGCAATCGGTCAATATGTGAGAGTGCAGCTTTAAAGATCGTAAAAGCTTATATTATTGGCATTTTATTGTCCATTCAAGTTTTTAGATAATTCAAGCCTTTTAAAAGCAATTCTACGCTCCACAATATCGAAAGTTTGCACAAAAGACACATTTCAATAAAAGAGAAATTCCTTCGGTCAAGTGTGAGAGTGCAGCTTTAAAGGATGTGAAACGATTATATATTTGTAACATTTATTTAGTTTCTTTAGAAAATTCAAGCCTTTTTATAAAACACCATCAATGTCCGTCATTACTAAACGGCTCGAGTTTGGTCGTTTCGTCCCGTTGATTTTCGTTTCAATTTGAATTCTTGTCAACTACGTAGTCCTGTGCGAACCGGAACGTCACATCCTCGTGACTTAGTAATCGGTCAAGTTAGACAAGAAAGGAATATATCTAAAAGTTCTACAAATGGCACATTTGAAGATAAATATATTTTGCAATCGGTCAATGTGTGAGAGTGCAGCTTATAGATTGGAGAACGCTTATAATTTTGGCGTTTTATTGTCCATTCAGTAACATTGACATAAGTTTGATTTGAATTATGTGCTTTTCTTTGAACATTTATTAACTGTCAATATATATTGGTTTTTGGTGGCTAATAGGTCGGCTACCTACAAAATCGTCCATGCCATTCAGGGTCTGGAAAACCACAATGGGAGAGCACACGCAATGTCCATCATCAGCGTTTGGACGTCTTCCCCGTTGATTTACGTTTCAATTCGAATTCTCGTAAAATTACGTCGTCTTACGCCAACTGGAACGTCACATCCTCGTCACTGTAGTAGTCGCCCATGTTAGATAAGAAAGGATTATATCGAAAGTTTCCTCAAATGGCACATGTCAAGATAAAGAAAAATGCAATCGGTCAATCAATGTGTGAGAGCGCAGCTCTAAAGATCGTAAAAAGCTTATATTTTGGCGTTTTATTGTCCATTCAAGTTTCTTTAAAGCAATTCTTCGTCCGCAATAATTCAATTCCTTGACATTATGAAGAATATATACTGGTTTCGGGCGGTTAATAGGTCGGGCATCTACGAATTGGTCGAAGAAAATCTGCTCCTCCGCTTTTGGTCATTGTGCCCGTTGATATGCGTTGCAATTTGAATTCTTGTCAACTATGTCGTCCTGCGCCAACCGGAACGTCACATCCTCGTCACTGTAGTAGTCGGTCATTTTATACAAGACAGTCTTATATCGAAAGGTTCCACAAATGGCACATTTCAATAACAGAGAAATTCCTTCGGTCAAGTGTGAGAGTGCAGCTTTAAAGGATGTGAAACGATTATATATTTGTAACATTTATTTAGTTTCTTTAGAAAATTCAAGTCTTTTTATGAAGCACCATCAATGTCCGGTCATTACAAAACGGCTCGAGTTTGGTCGTCGTCCCCATTGATTTTCGTTGCAATTCGAATTGTCGTCAAATACATCGTCCTGTGCGAACCGGAACGTCACATCCTCGTCACTGTAGTAGTCGGTCATGTTAGACAAAAAAGGAATATATCGAAAAGTTCCACAAATGGCACATTTTAAGAAAAGAGAAATTCCTTCGGCCAAGTATGAGAGTGCAGCTTTAAAGAATGTAAAATGATTATATATTTTGCATTTCTTGTCTATTCAGTAACATTGACATAAGTTTGATTTGAATTATGTGCTTTTCTTTGAACATTTATTAACTGTCAATATATATTGGTTTTTGGTGGCTAATAGGTCGGCTACCTACGAATTCGTTCAAGCAATTCAGAGTCTGGGAAACCACAATCGGAGAGTACACGCAATGTCCATCATCAGCGTTTGGACGTCTTCCCCGTTGATTTGCGTTTCAATTCGAATTCTCGTCAATTACGTCGTCCTACGCCAACTGAAACGTCACATCCTCGTCACTGTAGTAGTCGCCCATGTTAGATAAGAAAGGATTTTATCGAAAGGTTCCTCAAATGGCACATGTCAAGATAAATAATTTTTGCAATCGGTCAATGTGTGAGAGTGCAGCTTTAAAGATCGTAAAAAGCTTATATTATTGGCGTTTTATTGTCCATTCAAGTTTCTATAGATAATTCAAGCCTTTTAAAAGCAATTCTTCGGTCCACAATATCGAAAGTTTGCACAAAAGACACATTTCAATAAAAGAGAAATTCATTCGGTCAAATGTGAGAGTGCAGCTTTAAAGGATGTGAAACGATTATATATTTGTAACATTTATTTAGTTTCTTTAGAAAATTCAAGCCTTTTTATAAAGCACCATCAATGTCCGTCATTACTAAACGGCTCGAGTTTGGTCGTCGTCCCCGTTGATTTTCGTTGCAATTTGAATTATCGTCAAATACATCGTCCTGTTCGAACCGGAACGTCACATCCTCGTCATGTTAGACAAGAAAGTAATATATCGAAAAGTTCCACAAATGGCACATTTGAAGATAAATATATTTTGCAATCGGTCAATATGTGAAGAGTGCAGCTTATAATTTTGGCGTTTTCTTGTCCATTCAGTAACATTGCGAAGGAAAGAATGATATTATAAAGCTTTGTGCATTTAATTACTTTCAATATATATTGGTTTTTGATGGTTAAATTACATATTTGGGATTTCTTGTCTATTCAGTAACTTTTTTTTTAATTTCTTTAGATAATTAAAACTTTTTGAAAGCATCATCAATATCCGTCATCATTAAACGACCCGAGTTTAGTAGTTGTCCCCATTGATTTGCGTTGCAATTTAAATTCTTGTAAATTACGTCGTCCTGCGTCAACCGGAACGTCACATCCTCGTTACTGTAGTAGTCGGTCATGTTATAAAACAGAGTTTTATATTTAAAGGTTCCACAAATGGCACATTTTAAGAAAAGAGAAATTCCTTCGGCCAAGTATGAGAGTGCAGCTTTAAAGGTTGTAAAACGATTATATATTTGGCATTTCTTGTCTATTCAGTAACATTGACATAAGTTTGATTTGAATTATGTGCTTTTCTTTGAACATTTATTAACTGTCAATATTTATTGGTTTTTGGTGGGTAATAGGTCGGCTACCTACAAAATCGTCCAAGCCATTCAGGGTCTTGGAAGCCACAATGGGAGAGCACACGCAATGTCCATCATCAGCGTTTGGACGTCTTCCCCGTTGATTTGCGTTTCAATTCGAATTCTCGTCAATTACGTCGTCCTACGCCAACTGAAACGTCACATCCTCGTCACTGTAGTAGTCGCCCATGTTAGATAAGAAAGGATTTTATCGAAAGGTTCCTCAAATGGCACATGTCAAGATAAATAATATTTGCAATCGGTCAATGTGTGAGAGTGCAGCTTTAAAGATCGTAAAAAGCTTATATTATTGGCGTTTTATTGTCCATTCAAGTTTCTATAGATAATTCAAGCCTTTTAAAAGCAATTCTTCGGTCCACAATATCGAAAGTTTGCACAAAATACACATTTCAATAAAAGAGAAATTCCTTCGGTCAAGTGTAAGAGTGCAGCTTTAAAGGATGTGAAACGATTATATATTTGTAACATTTATTTAGTTTCTTTAGAAAATTCAAGCCTTTTTATAAAGCACCATCAATGTCCGTCATTACTAAACGGCTCGAGTTTGGTCGTCGTCCCCATTGATTTTCGTTGCAATTTGAATTATCGTCAAATACATCGGCCTGTGCGTACCGGAACGTCACATCCTCGTCACTGTAGTAGTCGGTCATGTTAGACAAGAAAGGAATATATCGAAAAGTTCCACAAATGGCACATTTGAAGATAAATATATTTTGCAATCGGTCAATGTGTGAGAGTGCAGATTGGAAAACGCTTATAATTTTGGCGTTTTCTTGTCCATTCAGTAACATTGCGAAGGAAAGAATGATATTATAAAGCTTTGTGCATTTAATTACTTTCAATATATATTGGTTTATGATGGTTAAATTACATATTTGGGATTTCTTGTCTATTCAGTAACTTTTTTTTTTAAATTTCTTTAGATAATTAAAACTTTTTGAAAGCATCATCTATATTCGTCATCATTAAACGACCCGAGTTTAGTAGTTGTCCCCATTGATTTGCGTTGCAATTTGAATTCTTGTAAACTACGTCGTCCTGCATCAACCGGAACGTCACATCCTCGTTACTGTAGTAGTCGGTCATGTTATAAAACAGAGTTTTATATTTAAAGGTTCCACAAATGGCACAGTCTTGTCAAGAAAAGAGGAATTCCTTCGGCCAAGTATGAGAGTGCAGCTTTAAAGGTTGTAAAATGATTATATATTTGGCATTTCTTGTCATTCAGTAACATTGACATAAGTTTGATTTGAATTATGTGCTTTTCTTTGAACATTTATTAACTGTCAATATATATTGGTGTTTGGTGGCTAATAGGTCGGCTACCTACGAATTCGTACAAGCCATTCAGGGTCTGGAAAACCACAATGGGAGAGTACACGCAATGTCCATCATCAGCGTTTGGACGTCTTTCCCGTTGATTTGCGTTTCAATTCGAATTCTCGTCAATTACGTCGTCCTACGCCAACTGAAACGTCACATCCTCGTCACTGTAGTAGTCGCCCATGTTAGATAAGAAAGGATTTTATCGAAAGGTTCCTCAAATGGCACATGTCAAGATAAATAATTTTTGCAATCGGTCAATATGTGAGAGTGCAGCTTTAAAGATCGTAAAAAGCTTATATTATTGGCATTTTATTGTCCATTCAAGTTTCTTTAGATAATTCTAGCCTTTTAAAAGCAATTCTTCGCTCCACAATATCGAAAGTTTGCACAAAAGACACATTTCAATAAAAGAGAAATTCCTTCGGTCAAGTGTGAGAGTGCAGCTTTAAAGGATGTGAAACGATTATATATTTGTAACATTTATTTAGTTTCTTTAGAAAATTCAAGCCTTTTTATAAAACACCATCAATGTCCGTCATTACTAAACGGCTCGAGTTTGGTCGTCGTCCCCGTTGATTTTCGTTTCAATTTGAATTCTTGTCAACTACGTAGTCCTGTGCGAACCGGAACGTCACATCCTCGTGACTGTAGTAATCGGTCAAGTTAGACAAGAAAGGAATATATCTAAAAGTTCTACAAATGGCACATTTGAAGATAAATATATTTTGCAATCGGTCAATGTGTGAGAGTGCAGCTTTATAGATTGGAGAACGCTTATAATTTTGGCGTTTTATTGTCCATTCAGTAACATTGACATAAGTTTGATTTGAATTATGTGCTTTTCTTTGAACATTTATTAACTGTCAATATATATTGGTTTTTGGTGGCTAATAGGTCGGCTACCTACAAAATCGTCCAAGCCATTCAGGGTCTGGGAAACCACATTGGGAGAGCACACGCAATGTCCATCATCAGCGTTTGGACGTCTTCCCCGTTGATTTACGTTTCAATTCGAATTCTAGTAAAATTACGTCGTCTTACGCCAACTGGAACGTCACATCCTCGTCACTGTAGTAGTCGCCCATGTTAGAAAAGAAAGGATTATATCGAAAGTTTCCTCAAATGGCACATGTCAAGATAAATAAAAATGCAATCGGTCAATCAATGTGTGAGAGTGCAGCTCTAAAGATCGTAAAAAGCTTATATTTTGGCGTTTTATTGTCCATTCAAGTTTCTTTAAAGCAATTCTTCGTCCGCAATAATTCAATTCCTTGACATTATGAAGAATATATACTGGTTTCGGGCGGTTAATAGGTCGGGCATCTACGAATTGGTCGAAGAACATCTGCTCCTCCGCTTTTGGTCATTGTGCCCGTTGATATGCGTTGCAATTTGAATTCTTGTCAACTATGTCGTCCTGCGCCAACCGGAACGTCACATCCTCGTCACTGTAGTAGTCGGTCATTTTATACAAGACAGTCTTATATCGAAAGGTTCCACAAATGGCACATTTCAATAACAGAGAAATTCCTTCGGTCAAGTGTGAGAGTGCAGCTTTAAAGGATGTGAAACAATTATACATTTATTTAGTTTCTTTAGAAATTTCAAGCCTTTTTTAAAGCACCATCAATGTATGTCATTACTAAACGGCTCGAGTTTGGTCGTCGTCCCCGTTGATTTTCGTTGCAATTCGAATTATCGTCAACTACGACTCCTGCGCCAACCGGAACGTCACATCCTCGTGACTGTAGTAGTCGGTCAAGTTAGAAAAGAAAGGAATATATCGAAAAGTTCCACAAATGGCACATTTGAAGATAAATATATTTTGCAATCGGTCAATGTGTGAAGAGTGCAGCTTTATAGATTGGAAAACGCTTATAATTTTGGCGTTTTCTTGTCCATTCAGTAACATTGCGAAGGAAAGAATGATATTATAAAGCTTTGTGCATTTAATTACTTTCAATATATATTGGTTTTTGATGGTTAAATTACATATTTGGGATTTCTTGTCTATTCAGTAACTTTTTTTTTAATTTCTTTAGATAATTAAAACTTTTTGAAAGCATCATCAATATCCGTCATCATTAAACGACCCGAGTTTAGTAGTTGTCCCCATTGATTTGCGTTGCAATTTAAATTCTTGTAAATTACGTCGTCCTGCGTCAACCGGAACGTCACATCCTCGTTACTGTAGTAGTCGGTCATGTTATAAAACAGAGTTTTATATTTAAAGGTTCCACAAATGGCACATTTTAAGAAAAGAGAAATTCCTTCGGCCAAGTATGAGAGTGCAGCTTTAAAGGTTGTAAAACGATTATATATTTGGCATTTCTTGTCTATTCAGTAACATTTTTTTGTTAATTTCTTAAGATAATTGAAACCTTTTAAAAGCATCATCAATACCCGTCATCATTAAACGGCCCGAGTTTGGTAGTTGTCCCCATTGATTTGCGTTGCAATTTAAATTCTTGTAAACTACGTCGTCCTGCGCCAACCGGAACGTCACATCCTCGTTACTGTAGTAGTCGGTCATGTTATAAAACAGAGTTTTATATTTAAAGGTTCCACAAATGGCACATTTTAAGAAAAGAGAAATTCCTTCGGCCAGTATGAGAGTGCAGCTTTAAAGGTTGTAAAACGATTATATATTTGGCATTTCTTGTCTATTCAGTAACATTGACATAAGTTTGATTTAAATTATGTGCTTTTCTTTGAACATTTATTAACTGTCAATATATATTGGTTTTTGGTGGCTAATAGATCTGCTACCTACAAAATCGTCCAAGCCATTCAGGGTCTGGGAAACCACAATGGGAGAGCACACGCAATGTCCATCATCAGCGTTTGGACGTCTTCCCCGTTGATTTGCGTTTCAATTCGTATTCTCGTCAATTACGTCGTCCTACGCCAACTGAAACGTCACATTCTCGTCACTGTAGTAGTCGCCCATGTTAGATAAGAAAGGATTTTATCGAAAGGTTCCTCAAATGGCACATGTCAAGATAAATAATTTTTGCAATCGGTCAATATGTGAGAGTGCAGCTTTAAAGATCGTAAAAAGCTTATATTATTGGCGTTTTATTGTCCATTCAGTAACATTGTTCAAGTTCCTTTAGACAATTCTTCGGTCCTCAATAATTCATCTGCTTGACATTATGAAGAATATATAGTGGTTTTTGGCGGTTAATACGAATTGGTCGAAGAACAGCTACTCCTCCGCTTTTGGTCATCGTGCCCGTTGATATGCGTTGCAATTTGAATTCATGTGAACTACGTCGTCCTGCGCCAACCCGAACGTCACATCCTCGTCACTGTAGTAGTCGGTCACTTTATACAAGAGAGTTTTATATCGAATGGTTGCACAAATGGCACATTTCAATTAAAGAGAAATTCCTTTGGTCAAGTGTGAGAGTGCAGCTTTAAGGGTTCTAAAAGGTTTATATTTTTGCGTTTTCTTGTACATTCAGTCACATTGTTTTAGTTTCTTTAGATAATTCAAGCCTTTTAAAAGCAATTCTTCGGTCCCCAATATCGAAATGTTGCACAAATGCCACATTTCAATTAAAGAGAAATTCCTTTGATCCTTAAGTGTGAGAGTGCAGCTTTAAGGGTTGTAAAACGCTTTTATTTTTGGCGATTTCTTGTACATTCAGTCACATTGTTTAAGTTTCTTTAGATAATTCAAGCCTTTTAAAAGCAATTCTTCGGTCCACAATATCGAAAGTTTGCACAAATGACACATTTTAATAAAAGTGAAATTCCTTCGGTCAAGTGTGAGAGTGCAGCTTTTAAGGATGTGAAAAGATTATATATTTGTAACATTTATTTAGTTTCTTTAGAAAACTCAAGCCTTTTTTTAAAAGCACCATCAATGTCCGTCATTACTAAAAGGCTCGAGTTTGGTCGTCTTCCCCGTTGATTTGCGTTTCAATTCGAATTCTCGTCAATTACGTCGTCTTACGCCAACTGGAACGTCACATCCTCGTCACTTTAGTAGTCGCCCATGTTAGATAAGAAAGGATTATATCGAAAGGTTCCTCAAATGGCACATGTCAAGAAAAATAAAAATGCAATCGGTCAATGTGTGAGAGTGCAGCTTTAAAGATCTTAAAAAAGCTTATATTTTGGCGTTTTATTGTCCATTCAAGTTTCTTCAAAGCAATTCTTCGTCCGCAATTCACCTCCTTGACATTATGAAGAATATATACTGGTTTCGGGCGGTTAATAGGTCGGGCATCTACGAATTGGTCGAAGAACATCTGCTCCTCCGCTTTTGGTCATTGTGCCCGTTGATATGCGTTGCAATTTGAATTCTTGTCAACTATGTCGTCCTGCGCCAACCGGAACGTCACATCCTCGTCACTGTAGTAGTCGGTCATGTTATAAAAGAGAGTTTTATATTAAAAGGTTCCACAAATGGCACATTTTAGGAAAAGAGAAATTCCTTCGGCCAAGTATGAGAGTGCAGCTTTAAAGGATGTAAAATGATTATATATTTTGCATTTCTTGTCTATTCAGTAACATTGACATAAGTTTGATTTGAATTATGTGCTTTGAACATTTATTAACTGTCAATATATATTGGTTTTTTGTGGCTAATAGGTCGGCTACCTACGAATTCGTTCAAGCAATTCAGGGTCTGGGAAACCACAATCGGAGAGTACACGCAATGTCCATCATCAGCGTTTGGACGTCTTCCCCGTTGATTTGCGTTTCAATTCGAATTCTCGTCAATTACGTCGTCCTACGCCAACTGAAACGTCACATCCTCGTCACTGTAGTAGTCGCCCATGTTAGATAAGAAAGGATTTTATCGAAAGGTTCCTCAAATGGCACACGTCAAGATAAATAATTTTTGCAATCGGTCAATGTGTGAGAGTGCAGCTTTAAAGATCGTAAAAAGCTTATATTATTGGCGTTTTATTGTCCATTCAAGTTTCTATAGATAATTCAAGCCTTTTAAAAGCAATTCTTCGGTCCACAATATCGAAAGTTTGCACAAAAGACACATTTCAATAAAAGAGAAATTCATTCGGTCAAGTGTGAGAGTGCAGCTTTAAAGGATGTGAAACGATTATATATTTGTAACATTTATTTAGTTTCTTTAGAAAATTCAAGCCTTTTTATAAAGCACCATCAATGTCCGTCATTACTAAACGGCTCGAGTTTGGTCGTCGTCCCCGTTGATTTTCGTTGCAATTTGAAATATCGTCAAATACATCGTCCTGTTCGAACCGGAACGTCACATCCTCGTCACTGTAGTAGTCGGTCATGTTAGACAAGAAAGTAATATATCGAAAAGTTCCACAAATGGCACATTTGAAGATAAATATATTTTGCAATCGGTCAATGTGTGAAGAGTGCAGCTTTATAGATTGGAAAACGCTTATAATTTTGGCGTTTTCTTGTCCATTCAGTAACATTGCGAAGGAAAGAATGATATTATAAAGCTTTGTGCATTTAATTACTTTCAATATATATTGGTTTTTGATGGTTAAATTACATATTTGGGATTTCTTGTCTATTCAGTAACTTTTTTTTTAATTTCTTTAGATAATTAAAACTTTTTGAAAGCATCATCAATATCCGTCATCATTAAACGACCCGAGTTTAGTAGTTGTCCCCATTGATTTGCGTTGCAATTTAAATTCTTGTAAACTACGTCGTCCTGCGTCAACCGGAACGTCACATCCTCGTTACTGTAGTAGTCGGTCATGTTATAAAACAGAGTTTTATATTTAAAGGTTCCACAAATGGCACATTTTAAGAAAAGAGAAATTCCTTTGGTCAAGTGTGAGAGTGCAGCTTTAAGGGTTCTAAAAGGTTTATATTTTTGCGTTTTCTTGTACATTCAGTCACATTGTTTTAGTTTCTTTAGATAATTCAAGCCTTTTAAAAGCAATTCTTCGGTCCACAATATCGAAATGTTGCACAAATGCCACATTTCAATTAAAGAGAAATTCCTTTGATCCTTAAGTGTGAGAGTGCAGCTTTAAGGGTTGTAAAACGCTTTTATTTTTGGCGATTTCTTGTACATTCAGTCACATTGTTTAAGTTTCTTTAGATAATTCAAGCCTTTTAAAAGCAATTCTTCGGTCCACAATATCGAAAGTTTGCACAAATGACACATTTTAATAAAAGTGAAATTCCTTCGGTCAAGTGTGAGAGTGCAGCTTTTAAGGATGTGAAAAGATTATATATTTGTAACATTTATTTAGTTTCTTTAGAAAACTCAAGCCTTTTTTTAAAAGCACCATCAATGTCCGTCATTACTAAAAGGCTCGAGTTTGGTCGTCTTCCCCGTTGATTTGCGTTTCAATTCGAATTCTCGTCAATTACGTCGTCTTACGCCAACTGGAACGTCACATCCTCGTCACTTTAGTAGTCGCCCATGTTAGATAAGAAAGGATTATATCGAAAGGTTCCTCAAATGGCACATGTCAAGAAAAATAAAAATGCAATCGGTCAATGTGTGAGAGTGCAGCTTTAAAGATCTTAAAAAGCTTATATTTTGGCGTTTTATTGTCCATTCAAGTTTCTTCAAAGCAATTCTTCGTCCGCAATTCACCTCCTTGACATTATGAAGAATATATACTGGTTTCGGGCGGTTAATAGGTCGGGCATCTACGAATTGGTCGAAGAACATCTGCTCCTCCGCTTTTGGTCATTGTGCCCGTTGATATGCGTTGCAATTTGAATTCTTGTCAACTATGTCGTCCTGCGCCAACCGGAACGTCACATCCTCGTCACTGTAGTAGTCGGTCATGTTATAAAAGAGAGTTTTATATTAAAAGGTTCCACAAATGGCACATTTTAGGAAAAGAGAAATTCCTTCGGCCAAGTATGAGAGTGCAGCTTTAAAGGTTGTAAAACGATTATATATTTGGCATTTCTTGTCTATTCAGTAACATTGACATAAGTTTGATTTGAATTATGTGCTTTGAACATTTATTAACTGTCAATATATATTGGTTTTTTGTGGCTAATAGGTCGGCTACCTACGAATTCGTTCAAGCAATTCAGGGTCTGGGAAACCACAATCGGAGAGTACACGCAATGTCCATCATCAGCGTTTGGACGTCTTCCCCGTTGATTTGCGTTTCAATTCGAATTCTCGTCAATTACGTCGTCCTACGCCAACTGAAACGTCACATCCTCGTCACTGTAGTAGTCGCCCATGTTAGATAAGAAAGGATTTATCGAAAGGTTCCTCAAATGGCACATGTCAAGATAAATAATTTTTGCAATCGGTCAATGTGTGAGAGTGCAGCTTTAAAGATCGTAAAAAGCTTATATTATTGGCGTTTTATTGTCCATTCAAGTTTCTATAGATAATTCAAGCCTTTTAAAAGCAATTCTTCGGTCCACAATATCGAAAGTTTGCACAAAAGACACATTTCAATAAAAGAGAAATTCATTCGGTCAAGTGTGAGAGTGCAGCTTTAAAGGATGTGAAACGATTATATATTTGTAACATTTATTTAGTTTCTTTAGAAAATTCAAGCCTTTTTATAAAGCACCATCAATGTCCGTCATTACTAAACGGCTCGAGTTTGGTCGTCGTCCCCGTTGGTTTTCGTTGCAATTTGAAATATCGTCAAATACATCGTCCTGTTCGAACCGGAACGTCACATCCTCGTCACTGTAGTAGTCGGTCATGTTAGACAAGAAAGTAATATATCGAAAAGTTCCACAAAT
The DNA here is from genome assembly GCF_026914265.1 of Mya arenaria. Taxonomy (NCBI): domain Eukaryota; kingdom Metazoa; phylum Mollusca; class Bivalvia; order Myida; family Myidae; genus Mya; species Mya arenaria. The sequence continues at coordinate 38,188,150 of NC_069126.1, forward strand.
GGCACATTTGAAGATAAATATATTTTGCAATCGGTCAATGTGTGAAGAGTGCAGCTTTATAGATTGGAAAACGCTTATAATTTTGGCGTTTTCTTGTCCATTCAGTAACATTGGGAAGGAAAGAATGATATTATAAAGCTTTGTGCATTTAATTACTTTCAATATATATTGGTTTTTGATGGTTAAATTACATATTTGGGATTTCTTGTCTATTCAGTAACTTTTTTTTTAATTTCTTTAGATAATTAAAACTTTTTGAAAGCATCATCAATATCCGTCATCATTAAACGACCCGAGTTTAGTAGTTGTCCCCATTGATTTGCGTTGCAATTTAAATTCTTGTAAACTACGTCGTCCTGCGTCAACCGGAACGTCACATCCTCGTTACTGTAGTAGTCGGTCATGTTATAAAACAGAATTTTATATTTAAAGGTTCCACAAATGGCACATTTTAAGAAAAGAGAAATTCCTTCGGCCAAGTATGAGAGTGCAGCTTTAAAGGTTGTAAAACGATTATATATTTGGCATTTCTTGTCTATTCAGTAACATTGACATAAGTTTGATTTGAATTATGTGCTTTTCTTTGAACATTTATTAACTGTCAATATATATTGGTTTTTGGTGGCTAATAGGTCGGCTACCTACAAAATCGTCCAAGCCATTCAGGGTCTGGGAAGCCACAATGGGAGAGCACACGCAATGTCCATCATCAGCGTTTGGACGTCTTCCCCGTTGATTTGCGTTTCAATTCGAATTCTCGTCAATTACGTCGTCCTACGCCAACTGAAACGTCACATCCTCGTCACTGTAGTAGTCGCCCATGTTAGATAAGAAAGGATTTTATCGAAAGGTTCCTCAAATGGCACATGTCAAGATAAATAATTTTTGCAATCGGTCAATGTGTGAGAGTGCAGCTTTAAAGATCGTAAAAAGCTTATATTATTGGCGTTTTATTGTCCATTCAAGTTTCTATAGATAATTCAAGCCTTTTAAAAGCAATTCTTCGGTCCACAATATCGAAAGTTTGCACAAAAGACACATTTCAATAAAAGAGAAATTCATTCGGTCAAGTGTGAGAGTGCAGCTTAATAAAGGATGTGAAACGATTATATATTTGTAACATTTATTTAGTTTCTTTAGAAAATTCAAGCCTTTTTATAAAGCACCATCAATGTCCGTCATTACTAAACGGCTCGAGTTTGGTAATCGTCCCCGTTGATTTTCGTTGCAATTTGAATTATCGTCAAATACATCGTCCTGTGCGAACCGGAACGTCACATCCTCGTCACTGTAGTAGTCGGTCATGTTAGACAAGAAAGTAATATATCGAAAAGTTCCACAAATGGCACATTTGAAGATAAATATATTTTGCAATCGGTCAATGTGTGAGAGTGCAGCTTTATAGATTGGAAAACGCTTATAATTTTGGCGTTTTCTTGTCCATTCAGTAACATTGCGAAGGAAAGAATGATATTATAAAGCTTTGTGCATTTAATTACTTTCAATATATATTGGTTTTTGATGGTTAAATTACATATTTGGGATTTCTTGTCTATTCAGTAACTTTTTTTTTTTAATTTCTTTAGATAATTGAAACTTTTTGAAAGCATCATCTATATTCGTCATCATTAAACGACCCTAGTTTAGTAGTTGTCCCCATTGATTTGCGTTGCAATTTGAATTCTTGTAAACTACGTCGTCCTGCATCAACCGGAACGTCACATCCTCGTTACTGTAGTAGTCGGTCATGTTATAAAACAGAGTTTTATATTTAAAGGTTCCACAAATGGCACATTTTAAGAAAAGAGGAATTCCTTCGGCCAAGTATGAGAGTGCAGCTTTAAAGGTTGTAAAACGATTATATATTTGGCATTTCTTGTCTATTCAGTAGCATGGACATACGTTTGATTTGAATTATGTGCCGTCGGGGTATGAATAAGATTTAAAATGCTGTTTGGATTATGTCGCGACCTACATGCTCTGATAATTAAAGAAGATGGAATCTTGTTGCACTGCACTTGCAAGAAAGAAAATGTTAAGCAGATACGAAGCGTGTAACCAGTGGTATTGCATCATATGAGAAATTAATATGAAAGAATTCACGTTTAGAAACACCGTTGTGCTTATGAATGACAATGCTGGGGTCAGTGATGATATTACAGTTTACGGGTATTTTTTTCAAGTTCAGGACTGTTTTGAACCCAGTAGAAAGGGGTTGGGAAGTAGTGAGTAACAAACTACTATATCCAGTGACAACTGAAACAGCACCAGCTCATGTTCATATTATGAAAGTTATACAGTGCGCTTGTCAAACTGTCTGCCATACAGTAGCATGCAGGTTGGATTTGATTGTTTAAGGCCTGCTCCGCATGCAAATGCTGTGGGATTTCTTTTGTAATCAGCGTTTCTTTAAACGCATATCTAATGCTACATTAAGGCACTGGCATTGCTAATCTAATCAACTAAAACATTATAAAGTTTAATGTATGTAAAAATAACTAATTATACATACGTTACAAAATATCTACAAGTTCACTTTAAGTTTAGAACATAAAATAAAAAAGTTTCATATTTGGGGCTTGTATTCATTGTTTATGGTCAAATTCCAGAAATCCAACATTTTCGTTTATGCTTTCAGAACTTTTTATCTCAATATCACACGTCTCCATGAAATATAGCTCATGTCAGTTCTGCTAAATAGTCAGTCTTGTGAAATAATTGTTCAGTCGTTGATCCAGGTTTAGGCAAATACCAGAAATTCGCAAATATATTTCTCTTTTTTCATTTCTTTTTTTGGTTAATATTTTACATAATATTCAGCCATATAAGATGTTTCTATACACTTAAGTAAATTATTTTTCAATATATGGCAATTGAACATGTAAGTGATTGATTCCAAATATAACACGTGTTGTAATTCTTTACCCTAAAATTCGCACTGTTTACATCACGATGTTTCCATACTTCAGGTATGTTATACTAAACTATAATAACTAATAAATACAGTAATTATGCTAATTTTGTTGCAAATTTGACCAAGTAATTGACAAAATCCAGAAATTCTCATTTTTATCTAATGTCTCAAACCTTTTACTGCAAAATTCACCTTTCACACAATACGATGTTTCTATACTTAAGATTTGCTATACTAGAACCTATTAAATAAGTAATTCTGGCAAAATTTGGCTAAATCATTGGCAAATTCCTGAAATTCTCACTTTTATTTAATTTTTCAAACATTTTACCCCGTAAATCTCATTTCTCACTCTAAAAAGTTTCTATACTTAAGTTTTGTTGTACTGTACTGTAATATCTATTAGTTACAGTAATTATGGAAAATTGTACTGCAACAATTGACGCAATTCTTGGCAACTAAGAAACTCTCATTTTTATTTAATTTTTCAAACATTTTACACTCACATTTCACACAATATGTAGTTTCTAAGCATATGGTATGTTATACTGTAGTATAATTTCTATAAATTACAATAATTTTGGTCATTTTATTGCAAAATTTGACAAAGTAATCGGAAAATTCCAGAAATTCTCATTTTCATTTATTTTTTCAAACATTTTAACCCAAAATTCACACTTCACAAATTTACGTAGTTTCAATACTTCAGGTATATTAAAATATAATATGCTATCTATTATATACAATAACTCGGGTGATTTAATTAGCAAATTCCAGAAATTCTCAATTTTATTTAATTTTTCAAACAATTTACCCAAAAAACATATTTCACAAATAAGGTGGGTTTTTTTTAATTTTCGGTATATTAAGCTGTATTATAATATCCATTACATATACTTATTCTGGTTATTTCAGTCCAAAAATTGGATACAGTTATTTGCAAATTCCAGAAATTCCCATTTTCATTTAATTTTCCAAAAGTTTCACCCCAAAAATAACTTTTCAGAAAATTACGTAGTTTCTATACTTTAAGTATGCTTTACATTAGTATAATATATATTCAATACAGCTGGTAATTTTGTTGCATAAATTGACAATATTATTGGCAAATTCCAGAAATCCTTATTTTGGTTTATTTTTTCAAACATTTTACCCCAAAAATCATCTTTCTCAAAATAAGATATTCCTTAACTTTCGGTATTAATATAAAGTAAAAAATAAATCAAAACACGTTCAATGTACTTTCAATTTAATCATTTGCGAAATACCAACAATTAGTTGAAATGTTAGAAATAGTTTTTAGACATCTTCGACACACACACACAAATATATGTATACAAATACATGTAAAGATGAGAACACACTATAAAACAGAAGTGAGTGAACACACTTTTCATTTAGTTTACTATGTTGCACAGTACATGTTGCAAGTGCACTTGCATTCAATTAAAGTTTGGTGTTAACATGTTGTAGGTTATTTTTTGTCCAAAACATTTCAATATTTCGAATACATTTACGAGTCAAATGTCCAAAACGATTTAAATGTGCGTTTTAAGATATGTAACTCAACATCAGGAAATACGTGCTTCGAAACATAGGACAGCCAGACAACAATAACTGTTCAGATTTCAAAAAAGATCATATGGATAACATTTTTAGGACCGATCAAAAATGAAATGTATTTTGTCACCTATAATTCTCATGTTGTTTCGGATATCGTTAAGAAAAAAAACTTTGATTTTGACCTGAAATTACAGCTAATGATCTGAAGAACTCAATGCATTGTTATTAATAGTATTAAGTATTTGGTCATTATTTATGCAACTGGATTTAGGACAAATCTGAAAAAATGACCTTATATCTAACGAACCAGATGATTGATGTTTTGCTTAAGACTGTTCCTGGATGAATTCATAAGTTAAGTGTTTGAAAGAACATTTTGCTTAGTCTTTTCAACGCATATTGTTTAAACAGATCATTTACATAGACATGACATATAAAATATATCACCCAATTCTGTCCAGTGCTTTCGGTAAACATTTTTCTGAGATAATCTTACTTATGTTTAAATAATTTGAACGAATTTTTTGACATGTCTAGCACACAGCATCCGAGTAGTAAGGCATATGAATCAATTTGATGAAAAACAGAGGGGATAGTCGATGTTAAAAGTTACATTTACGAAGGAACTTATTGAACACGGCCCAATATATTTACATTGATCCTTGATGGGGACGTCTTCGCTCCAGTGTACAGCAGAAGCCTAAAACAAAGAACTTATTAGACTTACAAAACGATAATTTGATTCGGTCTTATTAAACATACATGTCATGTTACCAATACAAAAGTCTCTCATATGCAAGGTTAAACGTAACTTTACATAACAGTTTAAAGCATACACGCGTCTGTGCCTTTGCACATACATTCTCTGATATAATTAAACATCGACGTACCTGTCCATGTTTACAGTTATAGCTCTGATTTATGCACATATTGGGGCACATAAAGTTGTGACTCATACACATTTCGGGGTTGCGTGGTGTTGGTGATAACAGTTTGACTCATATCGAGTAAGGGTATATAAAAGTGTAACTCATGTGATAATTGTGTCATACATGCACATGATATTGGATGTGATAATATTATCAATGTACATATCGCTGGCAATAACGGTGCGATTCATACACACTTTCCAGTGTTGCTAACGGTGGGACTCTTTTGCACATCGCGGGTGCATTGTACTTACAAACGTGTTGTATACTTCTCTTTAACTACCTCTCGTTTTAAACGAAATCGTCTATGTCTTAATATAAATAGGCGTATCTGCCATATTTCAAAAATATATAAATATACTCGTTTAATTTCTCCAAAATACTCCTGTCTGTTGTTTTTTTGTATATATACTGAAGAGTAAATCAAAAGTAAATGAAATCTTTGTTTTTCCATAAACATGTGTCTGGTCGTTCTTTCGTACACACGTACCTGACTAGCCTGTGTGCAGCACTGGGCGCATGCAATGTCCTTAATACACACTTATCTGACTTGGCTGTGTGCAACGCTAGACGCACGTACTTGACTGGCCTATGGGCAGCACTTGGCGCATGCAATGTGCTTTATACACACGTACCTGAATTGGCTGTGTGCAGTACTGGGCGCATGTATTGTCCTTCATACATACGTACCTGACTGGCCAGTGTGCAGCACTGGGCGCATGCTCTTTCCTTCATACACACGTACCTGACTAGCCTGTATGCACTGCTAGACGCAAGTACCTGACAGGCCTGTGTGCAGCACTGGGAGCATGCATTGTCCTTCCTACACACATACCCGACTGGCCTGTGTGGAACGCTAGACGCATGCATTGTCATTTATTCACACGTACCTGACTGGTCTATGTGCAAAATTAAACTCGTATCTGTTCCTCGTATAACGAAAGAAGAAGCATGCAACCGGCGCCGACCCACAAGCCCACGTTGTTCCACAGGAAGTTAGCCATCGGCCGGTCCCGTTGTCGCTCTAACAGCTGCGGAAGCTGCATTAAACAAATATGGACGAAAGTTAAAACTTAATGTCGTTATCTTGCTCTTAGATAGAATCTTTAAAGAATAATTAAACAAAACGGATGAAACCTTTTTTAATGTTTTTTTTCTCGATTTTCACGGTTTACAGAATAATTCATTCATGATTGATGAATTTATTTACACAAATAATTATACATGTATTTTACGACATAACTCTTCCTACATCAACGTAATTTGATTAGACTGTAACAATGTCTCCAAAACTTGCTTTACACCTGTATTTTATGTTTATATAATGGTAAAAGCACAAACTAGTTTTTTTTTTGAGGCCTTGAGGAATCCATATTATGACCTATGAGGGGGGGGGGCATATAAAGGGGTCATCAAGGCTGTAAAATTGAAAAGAAGATTTAATTTACATTGGGGAGATTTCATGCAAAAAGTTGTTGGTGAAAAAGAGACAGTCCGCCTCCAAGCATATTTGTTATCCTAATTATTATGATTTGCACATTACATAAATGCTTAAGAAAAAAGTGGTTACCATGTCGACGAGTGAGATGTAGAGGAAGAGGCCTGCGGTGACGGCGAAAATCCAATTGCGGACCTGGTCATCCGTTGACACTGCTAATCCCACGTACAGCCCCACCATGGCCGTCAGTGAAGACAGGAAATTGAAGCACAGCGCCCGACCGAACGACAAACCGCTCGTCAACAATATTGCAAAATCACCTATGTAAAAGGTACATTTTGTAGCAAAGGAGTACGTTTAGAAATAAATTATTATCAAATTACTCGAGTTTCATTATTTAATTCTGAAATATAGACCCTAGTATTTAATTTAAAGGCATCGCAACATTTGTATTTTTCCTTTATAAATGCGCATCCATGCGTCGTAACCAAGTCTGGAATCTCCTGACAGAAGATAGCTTCCAACCCAGTTTATTTGGAAACTTGTGTCAGAAGATGGCTACTCTCAAGCGAAATGCGTGACTTCCGGGTTGCTACCAACCAAGTTGATGCTAACCAATTGAGAACTCGTGACAGAAATTGGCTACGCGCATAGTTGATGCGGGAAGATGGATATTCACCTAGATCATGCGGTAACTCGTGTCTGAAGACTTAGTTTATGCGGGAACTCATGAGAGAAGACCCACTCAGTTCACCTGAGAACTCATAACAGACAGCTAGATCATAAAGAAACTCGAGTCAGAAGATGGCCATCCACCTAGTTCAAGCGGGAGCTCGTGACAAAAGTTAGCTACCAACCTAGTTCATGACCAAATTTGTGTCAGAAGATGGCCACCCAGCTAGTTTATCAGAGACCTCGTGACTGGAGTTGGCTACCTACCAAGTTCAAGTTGGAACTCGCTGCAGAATATAGCTTATCAACTTGTTCTTGTTTTTGGACAGAAAATGACTACCCACTAAATTCTTGAGGGAACTCGTGTCAGAAGATGACTACCAAACTAGTTAAGGCTGGAAATCGTGTCAAAAGCCAATGAGTTCATGTGGGAATGGTAAATCACCTATTAATACGGGAACTCGTGACAGAAGATTCACCAAGTTAGTATGTGAACTCGTGACAGAAAGTTCGTATGTGTTCACAATTCGTGACAGAAGATACTAGGTACTAGGGCTTTTCAACAAGTTCGTATGTGAACTGGTGGCAGAAGATAGTTACTCACCAAGTTCATGCGGGAACTCGTGACAGAAGATGGCTATGGAGGTGGAGATGCCGAGGTTGATGGACTCTGTAAAAGCGGCTCCAATGGCAAGCCCGTCCGCGAAGTTGTGCACCGCGTCCCCTATCACTACCATGATGGCGATTGGCGGCATCTCTGAAACATACTCACTATTTCACGCGTTGGATCAACAAACGGGGTATTTTCCTATATTACGGGCATGCATTTGCAAACACAGTTGATCAGATGTGAGTGACAGTATGATTGATACTATAGCTTTCAGATATCTTATAAATTGAGAATGATGGGTAATAGTTATATACTACTTATTGTTGTGCAAGACTCTTTCATGTTCTCATGAAGACAGGGAAAGACTGTCACTACTGCTATACATCTTAACAATCACGGGAGTGTCATTCAAAAATGCAGGATTTTACATGAGGGGCATTCAATGAATTATGTCTTTCATATCGGTCGGTATACCTGTGTGCAAATTAGCTGACAAACCTTCCGAAAATAACATAAAAAATACGTTGCTCACCGAGAGCACGTAAACCGCGATACCGACGGCGGCCAAAGAGGAATCTACGGAAGGTCGCCATAAAGTGGACCCTTCCACGGTTCAGAATGAACAAGAAGCCGCAGAAAACAAACGGATACGTCCACCACCAACATCCCTTCACCCGACATCAAATCCGTGGTCTGCAACACCAGCGTCATTTTCCCAACGAACATTGCGTCAAAAGTTTTTTTTATGAGGATTTTAATTTATGTTTCTAAATACTCCCTTTTTGAGTATGGAGGTGGAGATGCCGTTCATCCGTTACCAGTGAAAATTCCCTTTTAATACGCTACGAAAATGACTGATGACGTTGCTGTCAATTTTCTATTTCCGGTTCGTGGATAAAAAGTTTTCGAAATGACGTTACGTTCACAAACAATTTGCCGTGCTTTATTGAAAAAATACAATTAGATGCCAATTATATCTTTTATATATATAAAAAAGTTGGTTTCAGTATAGGATCACAATATATATCATCCGTGAACACCAAAAGTAAATACTGCTCACTCGGTGAAATATATAAGTTCTTACACTGAAATAAGCAATATTCCTCCAAATATAGCTTTGAAATAGAGGTTTTTGTAAAATGCACTTTTTTGTCTGACGGTTATAACGCGTATGGTCACTTAGTAACGGCTTTGTTGTTGCGTGATTGGTTGTTTGACTTTATCATATGTGATGTGAACAACGTATTGATAAAAGGTCAAAATATCCTTTGTTGTTCAGCCCTAGTGGCCTTGTGGTGAAGGCGTCGGTTTTCTATTTTTTTCATGACTTTCGCCCATTAAAACCAAAGTACTTTCTTATACTAAAATTGCATTTTTCTTCAATTTCGATATCATAGAGTAAGATAATGGTACAGTATGTGTTTTCAAATGCACCACCGGGAAACAATATTTTGGTACAAAATCATGAGTGAGTCCCTTTAAACCCTAACAAGTCTCCCGGACATGATGGGCTTACTGCATAGTGGTTTAAACCCTAACAAGTCGCCCGGAGATGATGGGCTTACTGCATAGTGGTTTAAACCCTAACAAGTATCCCGGACATGATGGGCTTACTGCATAGTGGTTTAAACCCTAACAAGTCTCCCGGAGATGATGGGCTTACTGCATAGTGGTTTAAACCCTAACAAGTCTCCCGGAGATGATAGGCTTACTGCATAGTGGTTTAAACCCTAACAAGTCTCCCGGAGATGATGGGCTTACTGCATAGTGGTTTAAACCTTAACAAGTCTCCCGGACATGATGGGCTTACTGCATAGTGGTTTAAACCTTAACAAGTCTCCCGGACATGATGGGCTTACTGCATAGTGGTTTAAACCCTAACAAGTCTCCCGGACATGATGGGCTTACTGCATAGTGGTTTAAACCTTAACAAGTCTCCCGGACATGATGGGCTTACTGCATTGTGGTTTAAACCTTAACAAGTCGCCCGGAGATGATGGGCTTACTGCATAGTGGTTTAAACCTTAACAATTCTCCCGGAGATGATGGGCTTACTGCATTGTGGTTTTCGCCCGGACATGATGGGCTTACTGCATTGTGGTTTAAACCTTAACAAGTCTCCCGGAGATGATGGGCTTACTGCATAGTGGTTTAAACCCTAACAAGTCTCTCGGACATGATGGGCTTACTGCATAGTGGTTTAAACCTTAACAAGTCGCCCGGAGATGATGGGCTTACTGCATAGTGGTTTAAACCCTAACAAGTCGCCCGGAGATGATGGGCTTACTGCATTGTGGTTTAAACCTTAACAAGTCGCCCGGAGATGATGGGATTACTGCATAGTGGTTTAAACCCTAACAAGTCTCCCGGAGATGATGGGCTTACTGCATAGTGGTTTAAACCCTAACAGGTCTCCCGGAGATGATGGGCTTACTGCATAGTGGTTTAAACCCTAACAAACAAGTCGCCCGGAGATGATGGGCTTACTGCATAGTGGTTTAAACCCTAACAAGTCTCCCGGAGATGATGGGCTTACTGCATTGTGGTTTAAACCCAAACAAGTCTCCCGAAGATGATGGGCTAACTGCATAGTGGTTTAAACCCTAACAAGTCTCACGGACATGATGGGCTTACTGCATTGTGGTTTAAACCCTAACAAGTCTCCCGGAGATGATGGGCTTACTGCATAGTGGTTTAAACCATAACAAGTCGCCTGGAGATGATGGGCTTACTGCATTGTGGTTTTAACCCAAACAAGTCTCCCGGAGATGATGGGCTTACTGCATTGTGGTTTAAACCCTAACAAGTCTCCCGGAGATGATGGGCTTACTGCATTGTGGTTTAAAGCCAAACAAGTTGCCCGGACAAGATGGGCTTACTGCATTTAACCCTAACAAGTCTCACGGAGATGATGGACTTACTGCATAGTGGTTTAAACCCTAACAAGTCTCCGGAGATGATGGGCTTACTTCATAGTGGTTTAAACCCTAACAAGTCGCCCAGAGATGATGGGCTTACTGCATTAAACCCTAACAAATCTCACGGAGATGATCGGATTACTGCATTGTAGTTTAAACCCTAACAAGTCGCCCGGAGATGATGGGCTTACTGCATTAAACCCTAACAAGTCGCCCGGAGATGATGGGCTTACTGCATAGTGGTTTAAACCCTAACAAGTCGCCCGGAGATGATGGGCTTACTGCATTAAACCCTAACAAGTCGCCTGGAGATGATGGGCTTAATGCATTGTGGTTTAAACCCTAACAAGTCGCACGGACATGATGGGCTTACTGCATAGTGGTTTAAACCCTAACAAGTCGCCCGAAGATGATGGGCTTACTGCATAGTGGTTTAAACCCTAACAAGTCTCCCGGAGATGATGGGCTTACTGCAGATGGGCTTACTGCATAGTGGTTTAAACCCTAAGAAGTCGCCCGGAGATGATGGGCTTACTGCATTAATAAAATATTTACAAAGCTACGACACTCATTGACTAACTAATTAAGCTATATACATGTAACGCCTGAGCGATTTAACTTTCCCGCCAAAATAACATTTGACTACATAGAGCTAGTGAGTCAAATAAGTGCGAACACTTAACAATTTCATTTTGGCGTTCTACAGCTATCGACTCGTATTGACAACTATTCAGTACACAATTAAAACATATATGTGCCAATGTTCAAATACAAATTATTCATTAACGTTTCTTCCTTAAGTATGCCCTTTATAATATAAAACCAATCAAGCAATATCGGTTCCAAAATGTGCACTGTTTTGTTGATCATTATGAATAAAAAAAATCTTAACGAGGTCATCACAGTAGTTCATTACTACGGTGGAACAGAGGTGACACCCGTAACAGTAAATTTATATTGCGACCACAACTAAGTAAATTGTGGCCCAAACTGAGTAAATTGAGGCCAATACTTAGTAATTTGAGGCCACCACTTGTGACCACGACATTTTTTTATTCAATCAAAACAGTCGTTTCATCCGAGTTGCCGCTTTATTGTAGTAACACAATAAGCACCCCTGGTACTAAAATGTCACTTGTACCAGCAAAGGTGAAAAATATGGACGGAGACAAGGACAGTCTTATATTTCAGGAATGCTTAACAAAGCAAATATAAAGAATAATAAGCAAGGTGATGGTTATCGTTAAAGAACATATATGGAACAGTTTAAATAAATGGATGGAAAAAGAAACTATAAACTTATATCATAACTTTTATACCGTGTATTACAAACCGAAAGTGAAACTTCATCGAAAGTGAAAGTGGACCTTTTTCAAAATAAAAACATAATGCTTTAAAAGCCTGGTCTGTCAATCTATACTTATATGTCGACCATGTTCCAAACAAATGTTATCATTGAAACAAAAACACTTAATAAACTATCTTTGAACAAGAGGGCCATGATGGCCCTAAATCGCTCACCTGAGTTAAACATTTGTAATCTTGATATTTGTTCTCAAAGCTGTACATATGATCCATTTAAAAAATAGAAGCAAGTAGGTCAAAAGGTCACCTGGCAATGTCAATGTCATGCTCGAAATTTCATAACAGACACTTCAAAAATAAGGAAGGTCAAAAAGGTACAATAAAGGTCATCCAAGCACAGCATTGATATTTGTTTTCAAAACTGTACACATGGTCAAAATGTTATTGCTGCACCTGAAAAAAGGAAACTACCAGGTAGGTAAAAAAGACACAGTCAAGGTCATCTGAGGGCAACATTGATAATTGTTTTCAAAACTCTACACATGGTCCAAATTTCATCGCTGTAGCTTCATATATAAGAAAGTAGGCTAACAGGTCAGAGAAAGGTCATCCAACCACAACATTGTTAATTGTTTACATAATTGTGATCATGGTCAAAATGTCTTCGCTGTAGTTTCAAAAATAAGACAAAAAGGGTGGGACCGAATTTGACCCAAGGGGTGGAATTTACACAATCTTGGTAGAAGACCACGATATGATGTTCATAACAAATTATGAAAGGTCTGAGCCTAGCGACACAGACGAGAAGATTTGTCCACAGGAAACCTCATGGCATAGCGAGTTTTGACCCCGGAGGTATAATTTGATTTTCACAACCAATAGTGTAAGACACCCGAATGACGGACAGCGCACCATCCAATATAATATATACCTGCTTTAAACTATGAACGGCCTAAAGTAACAGTGTCTCAATTTCCATCCTACATAACATCAGTGTGTGTATACCATGCGATAAATTACATCATATATGCTACGTTTGCCTTAAAAGAAGACTAAAATGAAAGATAACTTTTGTTTTACTTCACCATTTTAAATGCAACAAAGGGCAGTCTATGCCGCTTAAAGAGCAGCATCCTTCGTTTTATTTCTATTTCCGACAAAGCTGTTTCCAAAGTAATGTTTTGACAGTGCTCCGTCAGACGGCCGTATTGTAAAAAGGTTTGACGAAGTGTTTTAAGAAACTACAATCAAACTCATGTGAAAGACCGAAGGCTGGGCTTCGTAAGCGGCGTAGAATGCGCCATGTTTTATTTAAAATTGTGAACGAATGGGAAAGTTATCCTTGTTTAAAGTCTTCATTCGAAGCAAAGATGTAGTTCAATGGAAAAGTCTGATAATTAAATTCATCATTGGGTAAAAATGAAATTCTTCTTAAAGCTACACTCTCAAAGATATACCATTTTAACAACTTTTTTGCGATCTTATTTTTTGTCAGCAGTCTAATATAACTAGTTTCCATGGATTTTCGCAAAAATTGGCTCGTTCAAAGACAAAAAATAAAAAAGTTGTCAAAACGTTCAATCTGTGAGAGTGCAGCTTTAAAAATGAAGAGATATTATAATTCCTAACCTACAAACCTATAAAAAACAATTGTTACCTTTAATAGAAGTGACTAATTTGAAGAATTAATGAAATATAACATTAAATCCCTTGTTACTAAAAATAGAAAAACTAAAAATAGACAATGCACTCTTCAACAGAAAGTGAGACCATATAGCAAGATTTGCTGCCCTTGCTTTACATAACTATCAAGCTTTTAACAAAATGTATTTATAGTGAACTTGTTACCCACAAGGTGGGGCCAATTTTGGGCATAATTTAAACAAACTTGGTAAGCAAACTTGTAACATACCAAATATCTAAGCTCTAGGCCTCATGGGTTTTAACAAGAACAGTTTTGTAGTTTTTCCTTTAGGTTGCCATGGCAACCAGAGTTGAATTAGTTTCTTTGAACATTTCTGAAAAAGCACCAACCAAGGAGCATTCCTATAAAGTTTCATTAAAATTGTCCAGGAGAAGATGACATTTATAAGCAATTGTCGACACCGGACGACAAACGATGGACGACAGACGCCGGACGACAGACGCCGGACATAGACCGATCACAATAGCTCACCGTGAGCTAAAAACAGTAAACGGAGATAAACAGGATTTCAGACATTCAAAGGAAAACCATTTTTTAATCCAAATTCTATCAATACACAGGCACGTTTAAAAATCTTAAAGCCCCTCTACATATAGTATACTATCACGCAAAATATCAAGCATATATTCATGTATGTTCATATTAACTATACATGTTTTTTTTTTAAATCCATGTCCTTATATCCTTACTGTCTCCAACTAAAAATGTTAAGAGAAAATTTGTAAGATAGCGTATTAATTGAGAAAGAAACCAAGCAGTTATAAGAAGATGGCCAAACCGGGAATGGTGTAAAGCAAGGCGAGTGTGAATACTTACCCGTAAATCTCAACTCTACAACAAAAAATGCTTCAACGCATGAAATACTAAGAAATATATGATAATGTTTATCACCGGGTCGCCATCACCCGCAAAATATAGGCTCTAAAAGTTGAAAGTGGGTTTGATCCCCCATTTCTTTTGGCCGAATGAAGTGTAAACTAGTGAATTCTGGTGTATTATATTCAAACTTTCTCTACCATATGGACACAAGAATTTCACAATTTCTATTTGGCAATTATTTGAGGATAAGCGCACCGGTTGCGATGCCGGACATTTTTTATTCAAAGACCAAGACTCACTTGTTTTTTTACTGGTTTCTCTAGTGTCGCCACCATCATATTTGGGTAGATTTGCACTCGAACCAAAGCCATTTCCATTCGGATGCTGTACAATTAAAAACCAAAATGTATATATTCAGCACTTACCTCCAGATAAGGTTATTTGTAATAAATCTAAATAATCGAAATGTATGTTTATAAATCGTTTGTAACTTTTTGAATGAAGTTTCGGAATTTTCAGAGAGTTTGTCAGTTTTTCAATATAAATATGGTGTATTAATTTAGTTATATTGCGTGAAACACTATACTTAATGCAGCTATTTGGCGACTGGAGCCTATTATACGTAAAGTTAGTGGACTAGCGGCGTAAAGTTAGCGGCCTAGGGGCCTGGCGGCGTAAAGTTGGCCGCGGCCGCTAGGCCATTGCGGTCTAAATTTGATCTCTATTTCAAATTTCAAAACAATTGTTCATGTGTTTTCTTTTAAAAACAATGATAAATTGCGCATTAAACAATTAATTTATCATTGTTTTAGAAGAAAACGCATATAAATATGCTTTAAAATAGGAAACAATTTTAGGCCGCTTACTTTAGATCGCTAGGCCGCATGGCCGCTGAACTGATTGATCGACTTTTTTTAATAAGAGTGATAATTTTTGCAAAAAAACAATTATTTTATCATTGTTTTAGAAGAGAACGCATATGAAATTGCTTTTAAATAGATAACAATATTAAGCCGCTATGTTAAATGTATGAATAAAAAACATCGGTTTATCATTGTTTTCCACGAAAACGCGTAAACACTTGCTTTAAAATAGAGATCAAATTTAGGCCGCTAGGTCGCCAACTTTACGCCGCTAGGCTGCTTACTTCACGCCTTTAGGCTGTTAACTTTCACGTCGCTATTCCGCCAACTTCACGCCGCTAGGCCGCTAGGCCGCTAACTTTACGTACATCCTTTTGTACACACCTGCTTGTTGTCGTTGCAACCGTACCCCATCACCATTTCCACCGGGTCTTCTTCTTCACTGCGACCCTGAAATAGCACATATCAAGGTGACATTCGTAACATTTTTATCAAGTTAAACCGACTTACTATCTCGTTTAACTTGCGTTTCCTTTTAAAACGACTTAGTCACTTCTTAAAACGTCCTACATATCTCGTTTTAAGGACAAAAGTATCTCGTTAAAACGACTTATTATCAAATTCATCTAACAACCGCGTTTAAGAATGTAGACGACGAACGGCTGATCTAAGGTATGTTTCATTATAATTCAATTCTGATAGGCCATTAGTATGTCGTTTTAACGAGATACGTAAGTTGTTTCATCGAGATTTAAGGCGATATTCTTTGTCATTGAAAGATTTTACAAGAGGGGAGAAGTTTCATTGCGGTAAACGAAGAATTTGTGAAAATATCTCCTGATGTAGTTGAAACAACAGACGTTTTAAATATTGAAAGTGTTAAAACAGTTTCAATTGGGCATATGCGGTTGTATTTCTATACCAATTTTCGGACATTTACGCCAAAGCGTTTAACCTTCAGTTTAAACGAGTTATTAAGTCGTTTAAACAAGATAAAAACAACAACAACAACAACAACACGTATGAACGAGACAAAACCGGTAAAACAATTATACAAATTTGATAATACCGACAGCGTTGTTTTGTTAAAATCTTCGTTTTATTTGAAGTCATAGCATAACTACAATCACAAAACAGCTAATAAATATATTTCATCTCTTTTTCCATATTAAAAGTCAAGTCAACCATGCACTGTCCCTACTTGAGCACATCCAGTGTAAAACAAGCTATATATGAAATATTTGTGTGAGTTTCATGTATGCCCATTCAGCCTGACATATATAGAGGAATTGTTTTTTTAGCAGGCCGGTGTCGGTCAGATCGCCAGATCTGTACAGGTCCCACGCAGCGAACACACGTCCCTACATGGACCTGTACTTACGCTGCCTTCTGGTTACGCTGCAAGCGTTGTCCTGAGACCAGACGGATATATATACACATATCTTAAAAATATTACAACTAACCTTCAAATATACATTGAAATATCATAAAAATATTACAACTTACATTCAAATATCTTAAAAATATTACAACTTACCTTCCAATATAATTTCAAACAAGAGATGTTTGTCAAACATTATGCCCCCCCCCACCCCCTGAGCGCCATTTTGTCAGGATTATATGGACAATTGAATGAAATATGCATGGACCGAAATGACAGCTAATTTGTTCGCGTTAAGGCAGTTTTAAGATTATGACCATTAAAGTGTGAGGATAGAGTGTGTTATGACCATGACCTTTGACTCTATGAACTCAAAATCCAGAGTCATCAGCTGGTCACCAGTAACCTAAATGTCAAGTTTGAGGGCCATGGGTGCAGGCATTGTCAAGTTATCACTCTGACAACCTTTTATCATTCAAGGTTACTGTGACCTTGACGTTTGGCCCAATGACCGTAAAATCAATAGGGACCATCTTCTGGCCAGGCCCAACCTCCAAGTCAAGTTTGAGGGCCATGGGTGCAGGCATTGTCGAGTTATCACTCTGATAACCTTTTACTATTCCAGGTCACTGTGACCTTGACCTTTGGCCCAATGACCAATAAAATCAATAGGGACCATCTTCTGGCCAGGCCCAACCTCCAAGTCAAGTTTGAGGGACATGGGTGTAGGCATTGTCGAGTTATCACTCTGACAACCTTTTACCATTCCAGGTCACTGTGACCTTGACCTTTGGCCAGATGACCCCCAAAATCCAAAGGGGTTATCTCCTGGTCAGGCCAATTCTCCAAGTCAAGTTTGAGGGCCATGGGTGCAGGCATTGTCGAGTTATCACTCGGACAACCTTTTACCATTCAAGGTACATGTGACCTTGGCCTTTGGTCCAATGACCCCAAAAAACAATAGGGGTCATCTACTGGTCAGGCCCAACCTCCAAGTCAAGTTTGAGGGCCATGGGAGCAGGCATTGTCAAGTTATCACTTGGACAACCTTTTACCATTCAAGTTCACTGTGACCTTGACCTTTGGCCTGATGACCCCCCAAAACATAAGGGGTCATGTACTGGTCAGGCCCAACCTCCAAGTCAAGTTTGAGGGACATGGGTGCAGGCATTGTCAAGTTATCACACGGAAAACCTCTAACCATTCAAGGTGACTGTGACCTTTGGCCAGATGACCCCAAAAAACAATAGGGGTCATGTACTGGTCAGGCCCCATCTCCAAGTGAAGTTTGAGGGCCATGGGTGCAGGCATTGTCAAGTTATCACACGGAAAACCTCTAACCATTCAAGGTGACTGTGACCTTTGGCCAGATGACCCCAAAAAACAATAGGGGTCATGTACTGGTCAGGCCCAAACTCCAAGTGAAGTTTGAGGGCCATGGGTGCAGGCATTGTCAAGTTATCACACGGAAAACCTCTAACCATTCAAGGTGACTGTGACCTTGACCTTTGGCCAGATGACCCCAAAAAACAATAGGGGTCATGTACTGGTCAGGCCCAATCTCCAAGTCAAGTTTGAGGGCCATGGGTGCAGGCATTGTCAAGTTATCACACGGAGAACCTCTAACCATTCAAGGTGACTGTGACCTTGACCTTTGGTCCGATGACCCCCAAAAACAATAAGGGTCTTTTACTGGTCAGGCCCAACCTCCAATTCAATTATTAGGGCCATGGGTGCAGGCATTGTCGAGTTATCACTCGGACAACCTTTTACCATTCAAGGTCACTGTGACCTTGACCTTTGGCCCGATGACCCCCAAAAACAATAGGGGTCATCTACTGGTCAGGCCCAACCTCCAATTCAATTATGCGGGCCATGGGTGCAGGCATTGTTGAGTTATCACTCGGACAACCTTTTACCATACAAGGTCACTGTGACCTTGACCTTTGGCCCGATGACCCCCCAAAACAATAGGGGTCATCTACTGGTCGGGCCCAACCTCCAAGTCAATTATGCGGGCCATGGTTGCAGGCATTGCTGAGTTATCACTCAAGACAACCTTTTACCATTCAAGGTCACTGTGAACTTGACCTTTGACCCAATGAGCCCCAAAAACAATAGGGGTCAGCTACTGGTCAGGCCCAACCTCCAAGTCAAGTTTGAGGGCCATGGGTGCAGGCATTGTCACGTTATCACTCGGACAACCTTTTATCATTCAAGGTCACTGTGACCTTCGGCCTGATGACCCCCAAAAACAATAAGGGTCTTCTACTGGTCAGACCCAACCTCCAATTCAATTATGAGGGCCATGGGTGCAGGCATTGTCGAATTATCACTCGGACAAGCTTTAAAATTATTTTACCATTAAAGGTGACTGTGACCTTGACCTTTGACCTGATGACCCCCAAAATCAATAAGGGTCATCTACTGGTCAGGCCCAACCCTCATGTGAAGTTTGATGACCATACGTCCAGGAATTGTTGAGTTATCACTCGGACAAGCTTTGGCCTACCGACGGACCGACCGACCGACCGACCGACATGCCTGTGCAAAGCAATATACCCCTCGTCTTCGAAGGGGGGCATAATAAAAAAAGAAGTGGGGGCTATTTGACCAAAATGGGGGCGTTTTGACCAAATTGGTTGCGTTTTAACCTTTTTTTTCCAAGTGGGGGCTATTTGACCAAAAGTGTGGGGGCTATTTGACCAAAATTTGGCTATTTGACCAAAATGGGGGCTATTGGACTTGGGGGCTATTTGACCAGGTTCCGTCGAAAGAGTGGCGTACAAAGATCGAACCGATGTAGCTTAAACTCGAATTTAACAGAAGAATCTTGTAGTTATCTCGTATTCACATGGAATCCGCGGTCATCTCGTGGCATTTTTGGCAAAATTTACGAACACTCGTGGTAACTCGTAGATCAAAGTCCTAGTCATTCTAAAATGCCGTCCAGGCTTTTTTTTAATGATGGTTAGCCTGGCTAATCAAAGTCCTTACAGTGTGACAGGGTCTTTATAGGGAAAAGCGACTGGGGAAAACAAGAAATGTTTATGTTTCAGAATTTTATTTGATTAAGTACATTTCTTTCATATCCCTTGTAACTTGTTATGGTGTGATAAGGAATTAAGCAAATTCTACGGAGGATTAAATTTTCGGAGAGTTTGTCAGTAAGATTCTGTTTGCTTCTTCCGGAAAGATCTCGCAATATAAATATGTATTTGTGTCAACCTGTTCCAAACTATCCAACACTGCTATGATATGGCTTATTGTGATATTTTGTTATCAAATCAGAAAGATATTCAATAACAGCGAAACGATAGTGACTTAAAATCACTTCCTGGATACAAAAAAAATCTTAGAATGGAAAAAATCGCCACAAAGTCACATTACCTGATTGATTGGATAGCGTATTTTTAGGACAAACCAAAGATTAATTACACTATGAACAGACGTTTTGGTTTCTTACCTGGCCAGTTAACATTGACATGAGTTTTTCGAACAGGTAGAACGCATAAATCCCACCGAGTGCCGCCAGACTGTAGCCGAGGAAGGGCTCGAAACGGGCCCCGCTGTGCGCATGTGCGTGTTCGCCATCCTCGTCGCTATGCCCGTGAACACCCAGGGCCTGGATTAAGACGTCATCAACATTAAACAAATAAATGCGCACAAGGGCGTATCAACTCAAGCACTGCTAGAACTGCAGTGGTCTCCAAATAAATTTACAGTACCAGTTTGCTCTAATACATATACAAAATATGTTGTGCGGTTAATATAGTCCGAATAAGCTGCGTTTTTGCATAATAACGCATTTAAAATCATAGAAAACTCGATTATTTTAATATCGACGAGTAAGAAAATACAATATAAAAAGGAGAATCGGCCAATTGTTTCAAAATGGACGCGAGCTGAATCTATATAGTTTTGGTTTTCCCGTAAATTGACCCGAAATACTTGGTAAAACCCTTAAAACATGAATCGTACTGATGATGCATTTATCCAAGAATCAGTGTTTTTGTTTATTGTTCTTCATATATCAATATAGTTTCTTAGTTTAATATAGACTTGAATTGGCTCTTACTTGACAATTTTAATTAGGATTGTTAGAATGTAATTACACAAAATAAATGGATATACGACTGTGTCACATCAAAGCATTTATTTGCGTAAGTGCATACTAACAACCTTTAACCATTACTAAATACACAATTTACACTTTTACAATTAAAATCAAAACGCTTCAAGTGTTGACAGGCTTTCAACTTTATAAGATTTGTGTGATAAAATGCCGAATGGAACGGAAAGTGTGTGAAGATTACCCAGTTTGTCTCAATAATTTCTGTCCAGGGTATGTAGCATAGTTTTAAATATCGTCATATACCCCCGATGTGTAACAGAAAAAGTACCGTGGTTGCCGATGATGAGTTTTAAACCACTGGTTTTAAATATTTTCATTTTGTGACAAAGACTGAGGGCAATATTGAGATAAATACATACAGGAAAGATGGTATGTTGGTGATTCAATCCTTAGGAATTTTGCGCGAGGATCCTGTCATTATAGAAAGCGACCTTAAACATATTAGCATGCCCAATGCATTTTGTAGGATGCATTTGGTTTAGCGGGCATACCTGCTAGTCAATTAAATACTACTCAGTCATGTATGAAGTGCTGAGTATACGTAGATTTTACACAAAAAAGACGTATACAGCAGAACACACATGGTGGTGAGAGCGGAAATATCAGGTTGAATATAGCAGACAGGACATGGTGGTGAGAGCGGAAATATCAGGTTGTATATAGCAGACGGGACATGGTGATGAAAGCGGAAACATCATGTTGTATATAGCTGAAGGGACATGGTGTATAGAGTGGAAATATCATGTTCTATTTATCAAAAGGGGTATGGTGTTGAAAGCGGAAATAAAATATGTATATGACCGAAGGGACATGGTGTTGAAAGCGGGAAAATCATGTTGCATATAGCTGAAGGGACATGGTGTTGAGAGTGAAAATATGATGTTGTATATAGCCGATGTGGCGTAGAAAGCATACAAAGTGTAGTGTACATAGCTGAAAGGATGCGGAGAAGAGAGCATTAACAGTATAGTGCATATAGCCGAACGCACATGATCTTAACACGGAAACAGTGTGGTGTATGTAGCCGAAGGAACTTGATCTAGACACGAAAACAATGTGGTGTTTATAGCCAAAGGGACGTGGTCTAGACACGGAAACAATGTGGTGTGTATAGCAGAAGGGACGTGATCTAGACACGGAAACAATGAGGTGTATATAGCCGAAGGGACGTGGTCTAGACACGGAAACAATGAGGTGTGCATAGCCGAATGGACGTGGTCTAGACACGGAAACAATGTGGTGTGTATAGCCGCAGGGACGTGGTCTAGACACGGAAACAATGTGGTGTGTATAGCCGCAGGGACGTGGTCTAGACACGGAAACAATGTGGTGATCTAAACACGGAAACAATGTGGTGTGTATAGCAGAAGGAACGTGATCTAGACACGGAAACAATGTGGTGTGTATAGCAGAAGGGACGTGATCTAGACACGGAAACAATGTGGTTTGTATAGCAGAAGGGACGTGATCTAGACACGGAAACCATGTGGTTTATATAGCAGAAGGGACGTGATCTAGACACGGAAACCATGTGGTGTGTATAGCAGAAGGGACGTGATCTAGACACGGAAACCATGTGGTGTGTATAGCAGAAGGGACGTGATCTAGACACGGAAACCATGTGGTGTGTATAGCAGAAGGGACGTGATCTAGACACGGAAACAATGTGGTGTATATAGCTGAAGGGACGTGATCTAGACACGGAAACAATGTGGTATATATAGCAGAAGGGACGTGATCTAGACACGGAAACATTGTGGTGTATATAGCAGAAGGGACGTGATCTAGACACGGAAACAATGTGGTGTATATAGCAGAAGGGACGTGATCTAGACACGGAAACAATGTGGTGTATATAGCAGAAGGGACGTGATCTAGACACGGAAACAATGTGGTGTATATAGCAGAAGGGACGTGATCTAGACACGGAAACAATGTGATTTGTATAGCAGAAGGGACGTGGTCTAGACACGGAAACAATCTGGTGTGTATAGCAGAAGGGACGTGGTCTAGACACGGAAACAATCTGGTGTGTATAGCAGAAGGGACGTGATCTAGACACGGAAACAATCTGGTGTGTATAGCAGAAGGGACGTGATCTAGACAGGGAAACAATCTGGTGTGTATAGCAGAAGGGACGTGATCTAGACACGGAAACAATGTGGTGTGTATAGCAGAAGGGACGTGATCTAGACACGGAAACAATCTGGTGTGTATAGCAGAAGGGACGTGATCTAGACAGGGAAACAATCTGGTGTGTATAGCAGAAGGGACGTGATCTAGACAGGGAAACAATCTGGTGTGTATAGCAGAAGGGACGTGATCTAGACACGGAAACAATCTGGTGTGTATAGCAGAAGGGACGTGATCTAGACACGGAAACAATCTGGTGTGTATAGCAGAAGGGACGTGGTCTAGACACGGAAACAATGTAGTGTGTATAGCAGAAGGGACGTGGTCTAGACACGGAAACAATGTGGTGTTTATAGCCGACAGGAAGTGATCTAGACACGGAAACAATGTGGCGTATGAAGCCAAAGGGACGTGATCCAGACACGGAAACAATCTGGTGTAAATTAAATAATACGTCAAATCACTTACGGCGGCAGGTAACAGAATGGGCCTTTTATAAATAGCAAACATGCCGACGGTAGCAGAAGCACTTACCATAGGAAGAAGGTGGAGCAGGGCGTCTGAAGACAATGTCGAAACAGCAAGGCCCACAAACGCGGCCATAAGGACCCTGTAGATTGCCTGGTTGGTGCACGGAAGGATGACCACCCCCGTCACCGAACATAGACAGCAGATGATGTTAGCCAGAGTACCATATCCATAACCTGTAAACAATCTATTTATTACTGCCTACAATTTAACTATGGCATAAAGTAGTCGCGAGAAGCCAAGATGTAAGTATTTATGGGTGGGTGATGGGGGGATAATGAATAATGATTGTATGGCAATAGACCGCAGTGTTTACATGTACTTCACTGATTTGATGAAATGAGTTAACAAGAAACAACTTGGTATTTGACTCTCTTACTTTGCGTGAACGAAAGGGGTAACTAAAACCAAATTAACAATGGATAGATGTTGTTTTGACAGATATCAGTAATCTTACGTTCAGCGTCCGAGGGTCGCTGGTTCTCTTTCTTGCTGTGTTTTGACGGGCGACAGGCGCCTAGTTGCTGCTGGATGAGAGCGGGGCAGATCTCACGGAACCGATCCACGCTCACGTTACCCTTGCTCTCAATGTTAAACACAGACAACAATTGGTCACCCGAGTAACAACGGTCGTTCTGGAAAAGTATCCGCTATGTTAATATTTCACATGCAATGAAAGAGTAGGTTCCAAACCTTCAGTAACGGTCAATGATAATTACATATTCAGACTGTTATTAGACGTTTCTTAATGAGTTCGAAATAGATAAAATAGTGGTACAAAATATCAAAATACCCATGACTGATGTCCTATAAGTGCCTGTGAGTCAACTGCCCTCTTTTTTCTTCTGTGCGCATGACCATGCACCTCATTGTGATCATGATCATCGGACGTCATTTTGCCGCCAAATGCTTGCCCGATTTTTAGATTTTCCAGCAAGTCAATAAATTCTAAAATGCATCAATCAGTACATTGACATCATCGAGCTTAAAATGAATGTATATTAAAAGCTTAACTGTTGTGGTTATATTTCTATGACTAGGTAATTTACATCAAATGATGAAAATGGTAGCCATGTGTGTGACTGTCGGAGGATGTCATAGGTCGCCAAGGTAAGGTTAACTATACAACAATATGATATAATTCATTGAAGAAATATAATCCCATTATTTAAATAACGAACGATTGAATGTCAATTTGCATCGCTTTAATTATGAGTATTTGATACATAACACCATACCATAATACTCCATGTTGTCAGCGGAAGCTGTGATCTGCCGGAACACGGAGCGCACGAAGTACTTTCTCCTTGGGAGCAGACGACATCTGCGCGAGATCTCCGAACCTGCAGACAGATGTGAACAATTCACATGTTCATAAATGATATTGCTTGATGTTCACATTCAATTTCACTGACGTTGTAAAGCCTTAATTTGTAAATACTTACTAAGACCAATATAAATAAATGATTTGATTTTCATCCAAATTTGTTTTTAAATCGGTGCGGCGGTTGAGTTTTTTTTTGTTTGTTTTTCTTGGAGGACTGTTTTACCGATGAATATCTCGAGCAGTGAATGCGAAATTGTTCTAAGTCGCATTAAATAAAGAGGAAGACCCCAGTGCAACATTTTTATTTGAGCCAATACATTTAAGGGGTGATAAAGAGGGGGCGAGAGGGGATGAAATTCTAGCAATAAGTTTATAGTCGCCTAACAGAATAAACAAATCCAACAGTCATTCTTTCACATCTATCGTATGGGTTAAAAATATATAATTCTCAATTTTTGCAAAGTTAATTTATCATAATCAGTGATGAGAAAACAAGGTTTGTGGTTTACAAATTTCCCCGTGCGATACATTATAGCGAGACAAGATAACATTTTTACTAATTTACAAAGAAAAACACTCGACATACGTGTTTTAAAATGAGCACGTTTTCGCCATTAATGAATGTTAAACCAGATACATCCTGGTCACGTAACGTCAATTGTTATTTTAGAATAAACAAACTACACTAGTCAAAATAAATCGCTCATTATCTGACAGTGATGTGTGTTACATACGGTTGCTCAATTTATTCAAGAAGCGCTACATTACCACCTCAAGCCGTGGTGGATCCGTGGTCTAGTGGTAACACACTTGACTTCGATTCCCCGACGCATCACTAAAAAATACTAATTGTCTTCCGGGAGGGACGTTAAATTGAGGTTCTGTGTGACAGTGCTATACACTAGTGCACGTTAAAGAACCAGGGTAGCTCTAACCAGGGGCACATTCTGTCTGTGCACTATGCTCCATAAACCCAAAATGATTAACAATCTTAACGGCACTTTGAGAAATATATGTGGAAGGTGTTCTATACACATCAGGTGCGAACCACCACTAGTAAATACAACTCCTAGATAATTTGAAAGAACTAACAATTTCTACTTCCTTGTTATTATAAACCCATCAATCATTTATCCCCAATATTTCACCTTTGAGAACCATAACCTTAGTTTTCTCTATGTAAACAGTGAGATTTTATTTGCGACAAAAGGAATGTAAACTATTTAGAGAATCCTGTATTCCGGCCTTAGTCTCTTACACAATTACCACATCGTCGGCAAAAAGCAGCATATGAATTGAAACATGGTCAATGTTAAATTCCACTTCCAGGTTTTTTTTGTATATGCAATATAATTAAGGAAAAGAGCAAAATTATCAGCAAGGTTATCTCCTCTTGAAAAAGGCCAACGTTTCTATTAAAACACTACTTTATTACTTAATACCAGACTGTTTCTATCAATGCAGTCGTAGGCTTTTTTTATAATCAATAAAACAACAATACATTTTGAAACTGCTTTTGAATCAATAGGAGCAAAATAAAAAAAAAGATCCACAGTGCTGTTCTGAAACAAAACTGAGCATCTGTTGGTAAACTGTTTTCCTCATCCCATGTTTTTAGTATTTTATTCAATATATCAATTAATCAACATTAAACATCGAACAACAGCTGGTAAGAGTTACCCCCCCCCCGTAATTAGTAGGATCTGCTTGGTTGCCCCTGTTATGGATTGTGATAATAACACCAGACGCCCAAGAACTTGGAAATGATGTAAATTTTAATTAAAAAAATAAAACGGATAAACGGTGTTTAAAAGTAGCTCTTTATAAATCGCGTTTTTGACGATTTTTGAAGATCAATCATTTTCATTTTTTATTAAAAGTCTTGCATATTTGAATATTTAGTTGCACTTTATTGAAATCACAAAGTGCAATTTTCATAAAACATACAACAAAAGAAATAATAAGTGGCGCGTTGTTGCGCGTGAGTCATCTGGCCAAAATAGCATTTAATTAATGCACCAGTCACCGCCCCCCCCCCCCCCCCCCCCCCCCCCCAGGTCCGTGGGTATACCGGGGATAGCCGGGGAAATGGGCCGTGTTTTTACCTTTCAGATGGCCCCGCAGTGCCGGGTGAATGCGGTGGTTTTGTCTTCGCTTTAAATATATCGGGGAATGTGCCTTATCTAGGGTCCCTGTGGTGCGGGGGCATTTGGCGGGGATTATACCATCTGTTCGTTCCCGCAGGGCGGGGATTTTAGCCGGGGTTGGATGGACCGAAAGTCAAAGTCCCCGCTATTCCTCGGACCTGGGGGGGGGGGGGGCGTGGTTACAATGGTTACAATTGACTTGTGCATAAATAGTTTCAGGCGCCAAATTATTTGACAAAAATATATGTTATGTTGTTAAAACAAAGCAAACGTATTTTATACACTACAACACAGATGTAGGCAAAAAGAACATCGAATATTCGAAAACCGATTTTGACTTTAAATACCAAACGTTCAATCGAATATTCGAATATTGTTTGCATCCCTAATATTGCTATATATAAAAGTATATTAATATACAAGTATTTACCATAAAGCCACAAATACATTGTTTTATTGAACACATCACCACAAAGCATAAACAAGACAGTCAGGGTTTTTTACACTTAAAATATTGAAATTGTCGAAAGACTTTACCGGAAATATGCAAACGGACTTTCAACACATTTTTTAAAAATAATTCCTGTGTAAAATGCTCAACTCATTCACCTTATTACACTAAAACATGTTGCAAACGATGTATGTTAACTCTAAAAAGAAAGTGTATCTCAGACTTAATAAAAATGCAATTTTTTAAACGTTTAACTTTGAAATTAAAACCCTTGATTTTATTATAAAACTACGTGAAACCCGTCATGCAGATGTTGAAGCTTTGAATACTGGGAACATATTAAGGTATAAGGGTAATATATAGAAACTTTTTGTGACAGTAGACAAATGCTAACCTGCAAGCATGTGAAAGACAATGAGGGAGGAGAGCGGGCCCACTTGATTGGCGGCTAGGGGCGCATCCACGTCCACACCCAGCTGGTCGAACAGGATATCCGCTGACACACACTATAAAAGCACACACGTGCTACATGTATAATAACAACTTTATTTAACGAAGGTTACATACTAAGTGTACAATCATTACAGACATACTACTTATTTCCAGCATGGCCTTCACAATCCCTACTAGACCTGAAGTTTCTACCCGAATATAACATATACTATAAACCTGTTCCATTTAGTAATTTAAAACATCCGAACTTAAAACATTTAGAACATTCCTATCGGAAAGTTTAAAAATTAACGGTTGACAAACAATAGTGTACTTTCTTGTGTCAGAATGGACCTAAACCGTAGTGATAGTTTTATGAAAACATAATGATACTTTTTTTATGAAGCTATAATGATACTTTCATAAAACCATAGTGATACTTTCATGAAACCATGGTGACAATTTACTGAAACTATAGTGAAACTTTCATGAAAACATAGTTATAATTCCATAAAACCATGGTGATATTTTCATGAAACCATGTTGATACTTTCATAAAAAAAGGTTTCCATTTTATGTAATAATGGTTGTACATTCATGAAACCAGTGCGATACTTTCATAAAAACATGTAGATAATTTCATCAGTGAGATACTTTCATGAAACCATGGTGATTATATCATGAAATCATCGGTACAATCGTCAAGAAACCATGGCGATACATTCATGAAACAAGTGCGATACTTTTATTTAAGCATGGTGATATTTAAATGAAACAATGGTTGTTCTTTTAGGGTATCAGAGATTCCCTTCAGTCTTCTAATTTTGTCAATGCCCAATATAAAACATAAAATAGATTTTCTCTCCCAGCCCAGATAAGTAGATCCAAATATTTGGCCATGCTTGAAATCCTTTTCTCCCACCTCAGATAAGTAGATCTAATAATTTAACCATGCTAGATTATAAGTATCTTCCATGGCTGAGAGTGTAAGATAGGTTCATTCCGACCTTTCGGAATTTCTAGCATGGTTAAATTATTGGATCTACTTATCTGAGGTGGGAGCAATTCTTATCTTGCCCACGGGCGAAGATAAAATGCCCGTATGGAACTTCTTTTTAACGGTCACCACATTATAATTACCTCCCTTGTTGAAGACTCGTCAGTAGCATCAAGGAAATCTTTTCTTATGGTAATATTTAGAACGCTAATTAATTATTTCTCACTTCAAATGTCCCCATAAAACAGTTTTCACGCACCATTCAAGAAATAATGCTTCATTTTCCTTAGAACTATTTAAAAAGACCGATTTGACTATTAACATTAACTGGATCACTGCGCGCATATCCATGACAACCACGTGCTATCGCATATCCATACGCAATTATTTTCACTAAGCACAAAAGAGTTCCAGCAAAAAATACATTTTTAATTATTTTTGTTTAACTGAGGTGGGAGAAAAAGCATCTACCATAGCCGCTCGTGTAAGATAGTTTCATCCCGACCCTCGCGCAGGGTGTTTTGCGGAAACGAGGTTTACACCCTACGCTCGGGTCGGAATGAACCTGGCTTACACTCTCGGCCATGGAAGATACTTGCCCAGGGGCAAAGATAAAAAAGTACTCGTATGTAAAAAAATAAAATAATATATATTTTACTTTAGTTTGCTTAACTGAGGTGGGAGAAAAGGCATCTACCATGACCGCTGGTGTAAGATAGGTTCATCCCGACCCTCGCACAGGGTGTTCTGACAGCGAAATCTCGGTAAACCTCGTTTCCGCAAAACACCCTATGCTCGGGTTGGAATGGACCTATCTTACCGTGACTCTCGAGCATGGAAATTATAAATAATATAGTCGTTTAATGTGTTGTATAAAATTGACACTTTTTTCATTTTAAACATACGACAATACGTACAAAATGTTTTAGGTCAAATGCTGATCTTCAGTTAACACTTACAATTTAACAGGTGTGGAAATAAAGAGGATTCACCTTTTTTTTAATGATTTTGTCATCGCCATCGTCATGGTGATCGTCGTGATCGTCTTCTGTGGAGTGTTCGTCGTGGTCATCCGCCTCCCTCTCATGGTCCTCCTTGTTCCCGTGCTCCGCAGCCTCCCCCGTCCGCTCGATCGCCGTATCTGCCGGTATGTTACATAGGTGAATACAATAATGATACTTCATATCACATGCTTACTAAAGCACTGGCGGATCCAGGATTTTACATTTTAGAGGACGTACTCGGTGTAGGGAGCAAAACTTAGGACATGTGACATCTTCCCTAGGAACCAAAACAATATGCGTCCAAGGACCTCATACCCAATGATAACTTTTGCTATATGTACAAAATGATGCATTCTGGTGTACGTAGTTCACTTTTTTGAAGTTAAAGGAGATAGGGCGTCGGATGCGACCCCTTCGGTCGAATTAGCTTGCGCACTGTATGACCTTATTATTACCAAATCATATTCTTCACATGTCTGGGAAAAATAGGATCCTATTCTTCACAGTTTCAAACTGATTGACCAAAATGGTGGTAAGCAAGAGAATCATATTCTTCACATATTTTGTCGATGGCATTGCTGTTTAATAAATTTGATATTTTAAAAATGTAATACAATGTAATACTAAAAAAAAATTTTTTTTATATAATAATAACAACAACAACAACAACATCAACAACAATAACAACAACACATATTCTTAAAACTACGCCTTATACTAAAACAATAAAACATATTCTTACAACAACAATAACAACAACACCATCAACTATTCTTAAAACTAAAATTTTCTCTATTTTTATCTTGGTCGGATTGTGTCCCAGAGGGTGAATTGTTAACACTATCGATTCGTAAATGCTCGACCATATCAGGCAAGCTCGGAACAGAACTATCTTTAAACCAAAGCTCTTTTAGTACTGCAGTATTCACTCTCTGCCGGAAATTTAGCCGTTGAAAGCGTTGGAAATACTTTTTCCAGTACATCTGTCTATGCCAATACAACTCACGACAACAAACACAATGCCATATACACCAACTATTACTGTGCGAACAAGAACCAATACTATTCCTACTTTTACCTGTACAGCAACAACATAAAAAAATATAAAAAAATAAAACAACTATCTCTACAACAACCGCCATTGCGCCTTCAACTGCAGCCAACTAATAGCAACAACAACAACATAATCAACGATTCTTTATGACTAGAATATATACGCATACATGTTTATCAACAAAATATATATGCAATACTGTAATATCTTTTTCAGTGAAAAATTTGACTCAGTTGTAAAAAAATACTGTTTTTGTTAAAAAATGATGCAATTTTTGACCTGTGAGAATGTGGTTTCATGGTACATAAAAAACCGGCTTCGATCACAATTTTTCCAGGAGCTGTGATATATATGTTCGAAATGTGTGACAAATGAGATGTTATTTTTCCCAGCTGTGAATAATAGGATCCTATTTTTCCCAGGTGAGAAGAATAGGACCTGGGAAAAATAAGGTCTTACAGAGCACTGTTCTTTCACAAACTATAATTTTCATATCTATGATGACGTAAGATATGTTGATTTTGAGTTTAATTGAGGTCTGATATTGATTTATTGCACGTGTACATTAGTATGTTCGACGCAGTTAAACATATTGCATTTACACAATTCTGCTGAAGCTGAAGTGTATTTTTAATCGGATTGATTCATTTTGAAAATAAATTAATAAGAAAACATGCATCTTTTCTTCTTGAAATATATGCAAGATGTGAAGGTAAAAGGAACGATCAGAAGACTGAGAAATAAGAAACATTAATGTATTTTCTTGATGCTCCAGTTGTTAAAGATTTAGACTTGAGGCCAACATTCTAGTCTAAGAGGTCATTGAACACAAATCAATGCTGCCTGGCCAAATAACTGGTATATAGGGATCGTGTGCTCACCTGAGGTTCTTTCATGGCTGTCCTCTGGATGGTCGGGGGAGCCCCGCCGCCGCCTTCGGTGGTCATGACCGTCGACCTTGTGGTGGTCATGGTCATCTGCACACATACACCAACAACGTATTGTCAGTATATATCACCATAGTCTTTTTTGATAATATATTCATGATAAATAACAATACTAATAATACCTACACACATGATTAACATATTCGGACATGCACACAACTTAAGATGAAATGTATTTCCAAATAATTATGAACAAACTACAAACAGAAACAAAGCTTGAATAAAATTTCTCCTTGCCGAGCTTCGATCTATGGAACTGTGTTACTTTAATTAATCTGAAACAAGAACATAATAATATTTGGATGGTTGGAGCGCTTTTTGAGAACACTGCCCGTGATGTTTGTTTATTTAGCGCAAACATAATACAATATCTCAAAACAAATGTAAACTGGCGGTGGCACTGACCCATGCGTGTGAGGCTAGCGTCATCCAGCAGACCGTCAAGGGAAGAGAGGTGGTCACGGGAATCGTCGTCGTCGTGGTCGTCATATACGTCCTCCAGGTCCTCTAGCACCTCTTGGATCCGCCCCAGTCCCATCCATCCGACTGCGCCGCCCTCGCTGTAACATACATAACCCTACACTAGACTAAACAGCCTAAAACAGCCCTAATCAGAGTCACACGCCCGCCCCACGCAAGATGAAAAAGTCACACCATTACACTGCGAGTGGATCCGCCAAGCCACCCACCAAGGAAACCCTCTTTGTAACAAACACACCACAACACTACAAAGCTTGGATCCATAAAACAAGGCGCCCTTTCCTAACTATCTTTAACATACACAAAGCTACACTATACGGCCTGGATCCGTCAAGCCACCCGCCAGCGCCTACCTCTCAGTTACATATACAGCCCTACACTATATGGCCTGGATTCGCACAGTAAACCGCCCGCGACATCAACTCTGTTACATAAATTATACACACTACACTACACTACCCGCCCGCAGCTACCTCTCTGTAAAATAAACAACACTACACTACGGTGGCTGGATCCGTTCAGCCACCCGCCTGCGACTACCTCTTTGTTACATAAATAACACTGAACTGAGATGGCTGGATCCGTCAACCCGACCACCCGCGACAACCTCTCTGTAACAAACACAACACTAAACCACGTGGTCTGGATCCGTACAGCCACCCGCACGCGACAACCTCTCTGTAACACACACATCACTACACTGCGTGGCCTAGATCCACATAGTGAAATACCCGCGACTACCTCTCTGTTACTTACACAACACTAAACTACGTGGCCTGGATCCGTACAGCAACCCACCCGCGACTACCTCCCGACATACTCAGCACTACACTGCGCGGCCTAGATACACATAGTGTCCTTCCCGCCACTACCTCTCTGTTACATACACAGCACTACACTGCTTGGCCTAGATCCTCACAGTGACCCACCCGCGACTACCTCTCTGTAACACACACAGCACTACACTGCGTGGCCTAATCATCACAGTGACACACCCGCGACTACCTCTCTGTAACATACACAGCACTAAACTGCGTGGCCTAGATCCACATAGTGAACCACCCGCGACTACCTCTCTGTAACACACATAGCACTACATTGCGTGGCCTAGATCCTCAAAGTGACCCACCCGCGGCTACCTCTTTGTAACACACATATAACTACACTGCGTGGCCTAGATCCTCATAGTGAAACACCCGCGACTATCTCTCTGTAACGTACACAGCACTCCCCTGGATGGACTGGATCCGAACAGCTACCCGCACGCGATTACTTCTCTGTAATATACACACCTCTACACTGCGTGGCCAGGAACGGCATAGGGAACCACCCACGACTACCTCTCTGTAACTTTCATAACACTACACTGCGTGGCCTGGATCCGTAAAGCATCCGCTTGCCCCACTGCAGCCGCTACAAAACATCACTCAAGCTGCGGTACCTTCATTGTTTACCCCCCCCCCCCTCCGTGTCTGCTTGCACTCTCTTATTAGTTATGTTACACAGTAATACATGTGCCCACCTGAACTCCTGAACAACTTTCAGTTGTTTCTCGTTCAGA
This sequence comes from Mya arenaria, assembly GCF_026914265.1. Lineage (NCBI taxonomy): Eukaryota > Metazoa > Mollusca > Bivalvia > Myida > Myidae > Mya > Mya arenaria. The sequence goes on from NC_069126.1 coordinate 38,222,463, forward strand.
TCGGCCTCGTCCAACAACCGGATGTTTGTGTGACAGTAGAGGTCCATATGGGTGGCGTAGTACAGGAGCGCCCCGGAAATTCCCTCGAACGCCGCTTGAGTCACGAAGCCCTGCCCTTGGCCCGCCACTAACAACAGGTTACTCGAGTTGAAACACTGGAACACAAGCTCTTATCATACATACATCTAGTATTAAAGGCGTTCTTACTGAAATATTGTAAATTTACCTGATGTTTAAAGGGGTTTACCGACATGGTGGTAGCTGAGATGTGCTCACGATAATGTTGCCCCACTCTAGACCAGATTAATATTATGATAATCCAATCAAGTGAATGGAGAGAGAGAGAGAGAGAGAGAGAGAGAGAGAGAGAGAGAGAGAACAACAACTGTCCTTGTTCCGTTAACTTGTCGTATCAAATGCTCAATGCAATAACAGCGGAGATCAAATACAAAAACGTTTAGTATATGTATATGGGACGAGCAATCATTAGCAGAACCGTGCACATGGTGAGGAATTCATGATCATTGATACATATACCCAATGTATCTTTATAGAAGAAAAAAGCCTATCAATATCATCATCATTATGCAGCATTTTGCTTTGCTGGAGTATTAAATCAACATCAACGATGTGATCTTTTTGAAATAAGCAGTAATGATTTTTTTGGGCAAAAATAAACCTACTCTTGGGCCCAAACGATTTTATCAATGCATCATGTTATCATTCTAAGCATGTTATCAGCCGAAGCTTAAAAATGGTATTTTCTATTGACATAATTGTGTTTTTTGCGAAGATTACTCAGTATAAGGCACATCGGTATCTTACTAACAATGTTGTCTTCAACTACGACAAATATAGATCATACAAATAAAGCAATATTATCGAAATAAATCATCAATCATTCATAACACATACAAGTAAAATAATGCAAACACGCACTAGCAATTCTTATAATGCAACAAGCATTCATGATAGAACGACAAATATTCTTTATTCAATGATTGATCATTCATAAGTCTAATACGCAAGTTGGAATAGATTTCTATACAACTTTGGATAAGAAAGTTAACGTTGTGTTACCATAATTGGCAAAGTGATTTTAACATCTGTTAACAAAAAATAACCAACCTAATTCTTTGAATAAAAAAACAGACTGATTAATATAATATTCAACATCTTAAAATAATAGAGGTGAAAAAAAGATTAACCATAATAGCTAAGATATAATTGAGAACTTGTCCGACAAAAAGTAATAAAAGAAACGGGTGGAAGGGAGAAAACACACGTCCGAACCGGATTAAAACTGAACAAGAGAGAAAGGCGCTAAAATAAAGAAGGGCGGACAATTTAACAATAGGCAATGAAAAAGAGTTCCCTCCCTTAATAATTCTTAAATTTCCTGCAAATTTGTTCAATATCATTTGCATTATGGGTTAGACACAAGGCCATTCTAACAGCTATAGTGGTCGAGTTCATCATATCTGTCTATCTTTATTTTATTTTTAACATAAACTTTGCATGTGTATCAAAGCATTTTATTATTAGTCGGCGGGGCCGACTATATTTGATATTACTTTAGAATTATTCCAACTAAGGGACCAGTTCATGAATTGCAGAACAATGCTTTCAATATTTTCAACGTTGCATGATAAAATGTGAAGTTTAGTGTGTTTAATGACCTTTGTGTTTTCATTTGTAAAATGAGACATGATTATGTTATTAAAAGATATATTTTCAGAAAGATTTATGCCTATAGGGTGTAATAATTTAAGTTACCAAAACCAAAGTGGTCACTCCATTGATTGAATGGACAAATAGTGATGTCGCCAATCTTTGAAAAGTTTCGCCCATGCATCAATAGATAATCTATAACGGAACAACCATTATTTGAAAAGTATGTATAATTATTTGAGTTGCCTACTCTACCATTTACAATGCGTATTGACGACGATTTACATAAATCTAATAACTTGATACCGTAACTTTTATTTACAATGTCGACAGAGGTCCGCGAAGGGGTACTGTCTGGTTCATAATCTAAATCGTTAAATGAAATATTAACATTATCATGTATCATAAAATCATGTTTTTTACCAGTTCTATTTTTTTTTTTAAATCGCCAGTCGCCAGCTACACAGCCTAAATCACTGAACTCAGATATATCGTTTTCAAGCGTGTCAAATAAATCAACATTGTTAAAAGCATTAAAGGCTGGCGAATCTTCGCCCCGCATAAGTAGACACCACATAAATAAATATCTTCTGAAGCCTTAAAAAATGAATGATCTAGCTTTAACCAAATAATTGTATCGTGATCATTTCTAATAATTTCAATTCCATCTTTTAATTGATCCTTATAAATACAATACAATACCTCCACTACACCTACGAGCATTACGATGTTGAAACTTGCGATAAAAATGCAGTGAAATATAAAGACACATTGCTAGGAGTATTAGTCCCTGATTCTTAGAAGAAACAGATATCAGAATTAGAAACAATATTTACAAAATCAAGCGACTGCTGTTTCTCCTGAGTAAGGCTGTGCACATTCCATGAGAGGATATTAAGCTCACCCTCGGCGTGCCCCTAGCCCCTGACTGACCGACCGTCCACATAGAGGGTGTCGTATACTATCCACGCCTTCTTTCCAACGTCCCTGGCCTCTTTCATCCTCTTCACCAGCCCCCTTTGCTTGTCCGTCACCTCGTTCGGGTTTTGCTCGAACATGTGAACATTCGTCCATTTTTAATATTTCCACTCTCTTCGCACACTTTCGCGTTCCTGGTAGAACGTGAATTTAGCCACAATGATACGAACTTTGCCCCTGATTTGCTGGCCCGGTGTCCTGCGGACTCGCTCAAACCGGATGTTGTCCACCAACTCCTTGGCAATCTTCAAGGCGTCCTGCAGGTGTTGTCGCAGTGTCCTCTCGGTGACATCGGCTGTCTCGTTCCCGTTACTGTTGTCCTCGGTGATGTTGGTAAAAACAAGGTTATTGCGTATGTCATCGGGCAATCTAACATGGCTACAGCAGGTTTACTAACTGCAAATCACTTTAAACACAGTAGTTTATAGCAAAGTGTCATATATATCGGAACGTAGGTAAGTCAAACGTAATCTATTCAATGCGGTTAAAGCCATATACGTGTCTGTATAGAGTCGAATAAAAACGGTTATGAGCTCCATCAAATTAAAAATTGCCCTCTGGGGTTGCGTCAAGGATGCAATTCAATTCTTATTTTATTTAGCTTGTTTAATAATGAATTGTATGACTTTCTACAGCAAAATGGAGTTCGCGAAATACAGCTTTCACCTCATATAATTAAAATGCTCATGATTTTATTGGCTGCTGATGTAGCACTTGTCTGATACTATTGAAAGTCTACACTCGCAGCTTAACCTGTTGTATGACTATTGTGAAGGTTGGTAGCTAACTGTGTATGAGAATAAAAACGATTGCTTGTTTTTAAAAATAGTGGTTGTCTATCTAGATACGAACATGGGTATTGTAATAATGAAAAAATATGAATGTGTAAATGTTTTTTTTTTTTTTAAATTATGTTGGAGTATACTTAACATCTACTTTTCACTGAATAAAATGGCCGAAAACATGGTTGTTAAAGGCAAATTATTGTATCCTTAATAATTCAATTTGGTGTATGACATAATGCTTTTGCAAAAACATAGTTATTTCAAGATTGTTGACGCAAAAGTTGTTTCTACACTATTGTACGGTTTCGAAATGTGGGGATTACATAGACATGAAGGTGTAGAAAGAGTGCACTGTAAAAGGTTTCTTTCTTTCTTCTTTCTTTACAAGTAATGCGCCAATTTCAGGAGACTGTGGTGAATACCCGTTGTATATCTGTTCTGGTTAGCGTGCTATATGCTTTTAGTTAAACGTATGTCATAATATAGATCTGTGTATAAATATGCAATGATAAAATCATTGGATTATATTGTGAATGTTAATTTATTATCAAATCGTTTTGGTTATGTTTGGGAAGATCAGTGAATAACTTAAAAAAGTGCTTTATGTCAACATATTTACAACGGACTTAAAGAATAATATGTTTTGACATAGCGTAGCAAATGTATAAATAACTAGTGCCATATTGCAATTTTGAGACCAAAACATATCTTAGTTTTCTTTGTGTTATGAAGTTTCGGAACGTGTATGCACATTCCGAGCTTCAGTTCATTCCCAAGCAAATGGACATGGCCGCTATAAAAATGTTGAAAGACGGGATTTTTCCTCATTGTAAAGATGTCCTAGAGACAGAAACTCATTTTCTTTTGGTGTGTCCTTGTATGTTATTTGTATGATGTAAGTAGGCAAGACAATATAATTAAAACAAATTATGAGAACCAAGATACATTTAATATTATTATATAATATATAGATCTCTTGTTATATTGAAAATGTGAAAAAATACTGCAAACTATTTATACTCAGCTTATGAGAATTTTTTTTTTCAAGACTTAAAATTATAATTATATGCTTATTACAATGTGTGACTATTGGTGTATTGCATTGGATATATACAGTATATCAATGTAAGTGTACGGAGATGTACTAAAATTACAAACTATGTTTTGACAGATGCTATTATTAAGGCCTAGTCACACGAGGATCGCTTCGGAACGTGTATGCACATTCCGAGCTTCAGTTCATTCCCAAGCAAATGGACATGGCCGCTATAAAAATGTTGAAAGACGGGGTTTTTCCTCATTGTAAAGATGTCCTAGAGACAGAAACTCATTTTCTTTTGGTGTGTCCTTGTATGTATTTGTATGATATAAGTAGGCAAGACAATATAATTAAAACAAATTATGAGAACCAACATACATTTAATATTATTATATAATATATAGATCTCTTGTTATATTGAAAATGTGAAAAAATACTGCAAACTATTTATACTCAGCTTATGAGAATTTTTTTTTCAAGACTTAAAATTATAATTATATGCTTATTACAATGTGTGACTATTGGTGTATTGCATTGGATATATACAGTATATCAATGTAAGTGTACGGAGATGTACTAAAATTACAAACTATGTTTTGACAGATGCTATTATTAAAGCCTAGTCACACGAGGATCGCCGACAGACATAATTCAGGCCATATGGAGATGTCAAAGCTGCAGTGATCCACATACATAGGTAACAAGTAACCTGTCCAGAGAAGGCGAAAACGTGTCTTTACTGCCCAAAATAAACCACTTCAGTGCGTTATACAGAACACACAGACCCGCGGACAAAAACCTCACCAGGTAAATAATCTGTTACTTGACAAATATCACAGTGAGAGCAAATCAGATTCATATAACACAGATTAAAAGTTCTTAGATGCTATCACAGTTACCAAAACAAATTATATGCATGCGAATGTGGCTGTTGGACCGAATGCAGTTCCAGTTAATTTCAAACTTGATTCGGGAGCCAATCCGAAGGACACGTATAAGGCACTAGGGGTCAAAGGCCCGCTTGTTAAAAGAAACAAACCACCCACTATCTACAGTGGATCTGAGCTCAATGTTGAAGTTCAAATTAAAATGCAAATCACACATAACAGTTCAACACATCATGAAAATTTCTACATTGTCTCCCTTGCTTTTTCAAGTTTAAACATTCGGGAAGGTTACCAGATGTATACACCTCTTTTGCAGGTAAATTGTGAAAAAATATTATAAATAGTACACTTTATACCCTACGTAGATCAGTTGACGGAAATAATGAAGAGTCATGCGTTAAAGTGCTTGATAGCGGAAGCACATGGCTTTTGTACAGTTTTATCAGTATCCGATGAAAATTAAATGTTATAATCTTGTAAAATATATGTCCATCATGGTTGAAAATTGCTATCACATGACATATCGCCTTTATGTGCCTGAGATTTATACCAAGTTGAAACCCGGACACAACCAGCCACACTGTACGTGCAGCACTCCATTATGATTTGCATGTGACTTTGTGTGCTGAATCCATGTGACATGGAATTTTACCTCCAAGTTTGAAGTTGACCTTCGGGGTACGGGCGTTGGTGTTGCGTCCGACACGTTGCATTTGTGAGCCTCACATCTGTGTTATTTAAAAAACGCACCTTGCATGACAAAGTTACAGCGCAAACGCAAAACCCTAACTTGTTAAAGGCACAAGGCCTACCAGGCACTGAACGAAGAATGGACGGACGGATGATGCACCTTTAAATATGCCCACCTCGGTGAAGGAAAGAAAATAACTTCGAACAATACTATATCATTATGATCAGACAATTGTAAGCACGCCCCCCCCCCCACCCCCTGGTCTGGTGGTATACCGGGGATAGCCGGGGAAATGGGCCGTGTTTTTACCTTCCAGGTGACCCCGCAGTGCCGAATGACTGCGGTGATTTTGACTTCGTGCAAAAATATAGCGGGGAATGGGCCTTACCTAGGGTCCCTGTAGTGCGGAATTTGGCGGGATTTTACCAGCAGTTCGTCGCTGCAGGGCGGGGTTTTACCCGGGTTTGGCTAGACCGAAAGTCAAAGTCCCCGCTATTCCCCGGACCTGGGGGCCGTGGTTACAATTGAATGGTGCATTACATGTTGCATTCTTGAAACAAAACAACCTTTATGTCTTGCAGCAAAATAGTTCGAAATGGTAAAGACAGATATCATACCAATTTCATGTGGTTTATAAATGTCCGAAATATTGATGAAACTGTTGGATAGTCTTTGGACGGTTTACTCATCGATATACATAACACCTTTTTCTAGATAACATTTTTGAAAGTGTATATATGCTAAATGTTAAGCCTATTAATTAAGGCTCGATCGTCATTCATTGCTCTGTCAGCGTGGAAATAGCCTGTCAACAGTCTATTTCGAACATTGGGAGTTATGGAAACGTGGAGTATCTGTTTCATTAAGTAAAGTAGTAACGATATCGTACATATAATGGATTTTCAACAGTTCAGTAGTTTCACGAAATCCGCTAACTCTTGGTGGAATGCCGCGTTGATCGTAGTAAGACGTATATGAAGGATGTGGGCAGGGTTTGAAAAGGTGATGGGCATTGCCTGTCAATTGTAAAGACAATGTTTGACAACTTTGTGAATACGAACGGACAGCAAGCAATTCGTCAAACAAATCTTACAACGAAACAAACATAAAATATTGATTCATAAATGAGCAATTTTTTTCAAAGTATTTGAATTCATGACGAATGAAACAACAACCATAGGTTCAAAAAATAATTGTGACGTATTTTTAGGAAAAAACAACATGTTTCTGCGCAAATTATTGTTGAGTCAACGAACCGAAGGTAATTGCTTTGCTTTTGGCAGTGTTGTATTGTAGCTCAAGAAAGTTTTTCGTTCTTATATTATGATTTAATCCGCCATTCGTTTCTGTGTTTCAACTTGGTTCCTGACAAGAATGTACTCTTATTTATTTTTATTTATAATCGATGCAGGCATACGCATTTACAGTTTAAACAAACACTGATGACTTAAAGTATTAAAACCAAGAAAAAGTGTGACCATATAGTTAAGTCTTCAAATACGTATGTATTTAACTCTTTCAATCGATTAATTTTATGTCCAAGAGTTTAAAGATAGTCGTCAATTTTAAGCTTGCACAATATTTTGAATGTGTTTTGAAATCGCTGGTGTTTTAAAGTATGGAGGGAAATTGCTCAAAGTCCCAAGATTGTTTTATCACGTGAATGGGCGGAAAACATTAACTCAGGAAGCTTGACAACAGAATTGAAGACGTTACCATGGTGTGTGTGCAGGAGATGGAGCGCTTCTTGCGGAAATTGAGGGAGAACTGGCAGTGTAATCTGCCCACGAAGGCGGCGATGAGGCGGTCAAGAGCTTCCTCTGTAAATGTTTCCGGCCGGGCGATCCCGAGCAGCTCCATTGTCTGCTGATAGGCGTCTAGCAGCACTCCGGCTCCCTCCTCCACAGCCTCGCCTATCTTCTCGACCATATTTGTGTCTATGTGCTCTACTGCGAGCGACTCTTTGATGTCATCTATTGAGTCTTTCATGGAATTTATCACACAACTGGCCGTCGAAACCAGCAAAACAACACATACGAAAGACTTAACATCTATTAATACTTTCATTTTCGTAACTTCAATAATGAAAAGTAACCTAACAGAATAAGTTGAGAATAAAGGCACTGAACTCTAACACGGATTATTTCAAAATACTCCTAAACAGGGTATCTTAATCCATCCAAAACACAACGGAGAGGCGAGCAGTTCTCGCTTCTAACTTCTTGTTTCACAACATGACACTGAAGTAACCAGCACATCACGAACAACAATTGGTTCAACCGAGTGACGCGTTTTTCTTGTGCGGGCTCGGCCAGTGAAAAGCAATCCCTTATTTGTATCCAGCATTTTAAAGCGCTTGCTAACAAACTTATTTACAGATGAGAAAAAAAAAAGAAAAAGGAAACGCATACAAAATTATCAACTGGTTAAAACATTTCACTACATTTGTGAAGTGATTTCGTATGTTGACAACATGTGTATTATCAAGCGAGCGTTTTCAGAAAATATACTACCGTTTCAGAGAGAAACACTATAATATAACTCGATTCTCATAAACAATGAAGCGTTTTTGTCTTTAAACAAAACATTTTGTCTTCGGAATGCATCAGCCCGACCCTATAACTGTTGATTAATATATCCAAAGGTTTTTCGCATTCCTTTCAAGCTATCGCCCAAGTTCAAGTTTTAAGTTTCGACTTCCTAGAAGGCTTTCCCTCGGCGCGGTAGCAAGGCTGTTGATTGATGTAAGCCGTGTCTACTGTCAAACCCGTTCACGTTCACGATCAAAAATATATTTTACGTTAGTCACGGGACCAACGCCAGTGACGTCACGACTCGACTTTGTTATTGTTGTTTCAGCCACTGGGCAGGTTTGAGAGACAGTTAATCGATACATCATTATTTTGTTTATAGAATCGCAATGATGCAAATACTTAACCTGTCTGTAAGTATTAAAAAAGACAGCGTGCAAAAATAGTTTATGCGTGTCCATACCTGAAATGATATGTTGAATAATGTTCTATAAGGAATAATGACCTCTCCACTACATATAAAATGTTTACATTCCTCTCAACAGATAAGTTATGTATCCTCCCCTCACTACATCATATATCATGTTTTCTCTCCTCCCCATGCAGACCATGCTTTCTCTCCTCCCCATGCAGACCATGTTTCCTCTCCTCCCCATGCAGACCATGTTTCCTCTCCGCCATATACAGACCATGTTTCCTCTCCTCCCTATGCAGACCATGCTTTCTCTCCTCCCCATGCAGACCATGTTTCCTCTCCTCCCCATGCAGACCATGTTTCCTCTCCGCCATATACAGACCATGTTTCCTCTCCTCCCTATGCAGACCATGTTTCCTCTCCTCCCCATGCAGACCATGTTTTCTCTCCTATCAAAATACCCTTATTTTCGTCAAAAATAGTCTTAAAATATCCAGTCTTTGGAAAAGTTAATATTATCTTAATATCGACTAATTTATTCGAAAATGATATCATGATTGCGTTTTTTAGTCCTTTTGAAAGCAACAAGAACCACTTGTTTGCCAAACATCGGCAACACAATCCGTTGCCTGAAGCATTAGGTTATTTTATTACCTAGGGACTGGGAATTCGGAGATCAGATGAGACCGGATAATACGGCGAGAGACCGGGAAATAGTATCGTATTTTTTGGCGGTGTTAAAACAGTATGGCAGTTACTCCCCTTTGAATATACTTCATCGTTTTCCCAACAATAAGTTATGACAGACATGCAAATAAACGTAAAGTAATTAAAGCCAAGACTTGATTTTATCATAAACATACGTTAATGAATTTCTATAGTGCATCATTCCTTTTAAAGTACGATCCTATTTTACTGTAAATATTAGTTGCATGTAACCTTCAATAACTTGTATTGTTTCGCCGTTTGCGACAAATGAATAAATACAGTTAAAAAACAGGCAATTGTTCTTATCATCTTTTTTAAATAAGATAACAGATAAATATGTAAACAGAAATAGCATGTTAATGAAAAGTCTTTATTGATGAGTCATGCGTCAAGATTACCTGTGAATCTGCCATTACTTGAATAGTGCATATAATAAAATGTACGCATCGCAATATAGACGTTGACTGGACGAGAGAAGTCGCATTATGTCATGATACGGATCTAGCGTATCGTAAGATACATCGCTATCTTTTTTTTTAATTTAGCGATCCTTATAACCCTAATTATACACAATGACTGCACGAGAGCCGTCAATTGGTCGTTAATTGAAACAGATACAGTGTGTGTATATCATCTTTGATTTAAGTCTTCATTTTAAGCAAATTTTTGCCTTCCGACGTAGCATATATGACGTAATTTATCACGTGGTATTCACGCACTGAGATTAAAGAATATAAAAATAACCCAATTATATCTATAATTTGTTTGTAATTCATTTCCAACTAATTTGTTAATTTTACAGACTAATTCATGGCACTCTTTGATGTTTTGCATCAATGGTCTTTCTTATGCTCTAGTCTGTAGTGGCGTTCCAGAAATCGACTCGGCCAACTCTGCACTTCTCTTACATTTACGTCATATATCTAATTAGATGTCCGTTTGAATAATCAAAGTAGAACAAGAACTGATATATAACAATGTATTAAACATGAAATAAAAAAGTTCTCCTACTCAGGCATGCTGAAACATTCTAAAACTAAAACTGACAGCAGCCATGTTGTTGTTGGATTATACGAAAATCTATGTTAGAAAGGACAACAAGCTTAGCAATATATGACATATTTAAGTAATATTTATAAAAAAATAATAAAGTAATCGATTAAATTATATAACACCGGTCAATGAAGTCTGCAATAATTTGACAATGTCACAATCTGCTGGCATTCGGAACTCCTCGGCTGTTTTTTTATCGAAAAAAATCTTGGATCTTCTACACCAGTAGAAGGAGTTCGTAAAATTACATCGCTAATTAAATGAAGTGTTTTAACTTGTATTTATTGATCCAAGTTTAAATTGATTGCCAGTGATGAAGTATTATTGCAAACATAATTAAGATTCACAAAAATTAAGTCATTAAGTGTAACGGCTTAATTAAATTACTATGCGATCTACTTGCAGCGGACTTAACAGTGCCGATTTCTGACATTGTAAAGCGTCCACATACATTCGATGTTGTTTTCGAAAAAATGGCCGAGGAGCTCCTAATGAATCTGTCGAATTACGATATAACGAATTTCAAGTGAAGTAATTTAGCCGTCCATGGAATTATTTCCATCATCATTCAAATCCATTTACTGTTTAAACACCGTACTAAAAATGGAAAATATGACACGGAGGATTACATGTTCCTTGCATTCCGGTTAAAAACAGTGTCAGGTTAAATCAAAGTTGTTGCCTTGCAAACAGAATGAATTATCCACCTATAAGGCCGTCAATGAGTCTTTTGACGAGTTTATGACTATGGCAGACTCGAGACAGGGACATGTTAACTATTGAGTTCCTATGAAACCAGTGACTCCCTTAGCAACCAATCACTTCCTTATCAACCATTTATTGAGTAGGCATCTAATGATAACCGTAGCAACCAATGAATTATTTAGCAACAGTTTTCTTTCTTTAGACACCAGGATCGGCTTCCATAGCAACCAATAACTTAATTCTCAACCACTTTCTTACTAGGCATCCAATGAATACTTTTGCAATAAGTGACCTTAATCAACCACTTACATTCTCAGCGAACACTCACACATTTATAGCAATCAATGACTTATTTCTTAGCAACCAATGACTTTCTTACATGTAACTTATTACTTCTTTAGCAACCATTAACTGCCTTAGCAACCAATGACTTACTTAGCAACCGCGTTCTCTCTCAGCGACTATTCCATCCATAGCAACCAATGACTCACTTCTTAGCAACCAATGACCTCCAACCTGACCATTGACTAACTTAGCGACCACTTAATTCTTTAGCAACCATATTTCCTTTGCAACCAATGACTTTCTTAGCAACCACTTACTTCCCAAGCAGCAACTTACATCCATAGCCACTAATGCCTTCCTGCGCAGCAATGACTTTCCCAGAAACCTATGACTTCCTTATTTACAAATGACAATCTTAGTAACTGCATTCATTTATACTAATCAATCTCTCCCGTAGCAAAACCTTAACTTCATAAGCAACCAAAGACTTTCTACCAAGCCTCTGATCATTTATAGTAACCAATGACTTTTCCGCAACATGCACAAACTTTGGTCAAATGCTCAACGAATCAAGACGAACTGCAGAACGAATGTTCCAGGCGCATTAATTCAAGGTCAAGGTCACCATTTAAGAAAAGAAGCCAATTGCATTCAACTTAATACTCAATTATTTGGTTTGATCAAAGTTTGGACAAAGAAACGATTACCGAATAAAATTATAATTAACGAATAAAATTATTTAAATTTGCAATTTTGCCAAAACATAACCTATGGACAACTTAGAAAAGGTGTATACACTTGGCTGCGTGTTCCTAGCAAACACCCGACACCCGGACTTTATTTACATCGTCGCCTACTATAATTTAACTTCGGGTTACCGTTGGAGCCTCGAGGTTGTACGGTCCTATAATTTCATAATAATATTCACTGCATACATGCAAAGGTTCTTTCAATATAACGTCTTAGTAAAGTTAAAGTTTATGGAAATCATATATTGAAATATCAGAATTATGCTTACATAAAGTGTATAAAGTGCAGCGCGTGAGTCATTTACGCGTGAGTCATTTAGCATGGCGGGTGCCAGATAGAGCTATCCAGCACGGCTGAATTAACCGGAATTAAATGCCTATCCGGTGTGCTAGAAATAGATGTTCGACGTTTTTCCAGCGTTGTAGTTGGCTCAGACACGTCGTTTGCGTGTTTATATTAATTGTTTTATTTCGTTCCATGAAATACATATACAATAGGTGTCAAAGTGATCTTAACTCCGATAAAGTTTAAAAAGCTAACATTAATCAAAGTGCTGAAGGCACTGATAGACTAGGGCTTCATTTAGGGGAATGTTGACAACCATGTTCTAAGCATAGTCAAATTCGGCTCACATCACAAGGGGTCACTGTTTGATGGGCTAGCTTAAACTTCAGACTAAAACTGCTAGCAAGTTGCAAAGAAAATTTGAAAAAAATAGTTAAGTGTGCGTAGAGTGAGGGGGGCTTGTGTCTTGGGGGGGGGGGGGGGGGGCTAAAGCGTTAAATCAGATAAAGTCATGGTTCTTTTGAATTTCTCAAAATCGTTAAATCAGACTTGTACAAATTAATTTACGTGGTTGGCACACATACCTCTTTAATTTGAACAAATCCTTTTATATCAAAGGTCTGTTATTTGCAGTTTCAGAGAAGATTTTCAATGATGTAATTATATACTATATAGAAAACCTGTCACCTCTTTTTCAGGGGAGCTTTAAACCACAGGGCCGTACTTTGAACAATCTTTGAAAAATACATCTACATTGTACACCTATGTCAGATTACACAATGCTATTAGGAAGTAGTTTTTATTTAAAAAGTGAAGAATTATTTTCTCCCTCTTAATTTGTGCTTGGTATTCAATTCATATAACATGTTACCATGATAACTTAGTGCTGTTGATGAATACTAAGCACTGCCTTCTGTCTAATGCTATTCATATTACTGCTGCAGACGTTTGTACATAGCAAAGGAAGTTGAGTAGACTAAGATGAGATGAATATCGTTTTTAAAGTATTGAATATCGAAATGTCTTTTAAATACTTTGACCATCAAATTTCATAACATGGTGTCAGCATTTAATCACACTGCTAGTGAGAATGGAATACCAAACATAATTTTATTCTTTATTATATACCCGTCATCAATCCACATGCAATACATATCACAAAATACTTTAACCCATATTCCGCTCCAGTGCAATACGGCCATATATTTACACCTCAACTTCCATTCCTTAAATGAACTGCCTTTCGGCAATTGCGTTCATCAAGCGATGAACGCAACACCTTCGGGTATGTTCGGATCGCAATTCATCGCATAACAATATTCATGCAAACTATTGATATTGTTATTGTTTGTATTGGGCAGCAGGTCCCGTAAACTATAAATCAACATTTTAGAAAGTGTTAAGTTATTATATTTTAAACGTTTTGTTGCCAAAAGTGTTTCAATTTTACGTTTAAAAGTGATTTCAAGTGGTTGATCTTTTCCCGCGTTATTGTGACGTCATTTGAAAAAAAAGAGTTTCCGGTAACAGTCGGGTCGTCCTATTTACAGAATGGGTAAAAAAGGATTACTGAAAGGTAATCCGAAATGAAATGAAGTATTTTTTTAACGTTTCTTGAATAAAATAATGAACTATTGGTGTAAATATAAGGAATGAATTGCGGTGTTGATGTCATTATCGGGTATATGAACCCAATTTGGCTGGTCAAAGTACGCGTGGAGTCCTTCGGACTCCACACACTTAGACCAGCCCAATTGCGTTCATACCCCGATAATGACATCAACCCCGCAATTCATTCCTTAAATATACCACTCTTGTGACGTCACGTCATAACAAGTATGTTGCGCAATATTAAATTGACGTCATTAAAGCAATGAGTGCATCCTTAAAATGAAATTTATTATGCAAAGATGTGGCTTCTAAGTGATCTTATCAGTAATGTATATAATAAAAGGGTTATTAGTACTGCGTTTTGATCCGGATATGGCCGAATGTCATATTTGATTCTGGTAGTTTTTTGTAGATTTTGATTTTTCAAATCTGCAAAAATCTACTTGAGTTAAATACAACCTCCTGGATCAAAATGCAGTACTTATAACCCTATTATGTACAAAACATGTTACCCCGTGGACAGATCATATTTAACCCACAGGGCCATTGTAACTTTGAACAATCATTGTAAAAGACAACTACATACAAGATGCTTAAGGAAGTAGTTTGGAAAAATTAAGAATTATTTTCTCCGTCTTAATTTGTATGCATTAGATAACTCAATAAATGCAGCAGTTGGCCATTCTTGTATTGTCCTCTGTCACTGTCCTAAACGCTCCCTATCTCAATAGATGCAAAAGGTTGTAGGTTCATGATTCTCCTGGTCCAATATGTCATACAGAAAGAAGATGTTGAATGTAGAATCAAAAAGCTTTCTTTTCAGGCACTCCAAATTGAATAGTACTGTAACATTTGAAGTGCCAAGAATTTGTTGGATTCCTAGTCAACAGGTATCAGGTGTTGCAGTACATTTGGCAAATACTTTTCACCCGACCTTGTAAATCTAAAAAAGCTTTCATTTCGCAAAAGTAGTACATATAACTATATTAAGGTTGCTAAATCAGAGTTTTAATAATTCTGTAAACTAGATGTGCCTTTAATTGCAGCAATTTGAACTCCAACTCATAATGTCAATTAAGCTGGTTAAGCAATACTGCAGTTCCTTGGTGTGGGGATTGCTTTATTTACTTGAATAAACAAACAGTTCTTGCGTTGGAAAGTACAATGTATTAACATGCATTTTTCTTGCCCTGACTCCATCCAAGCCTTAAATCTTAGATCAACATGTACTTGGGGCTATGTGTAATATCAATGAGAACTATAAATTATGTTCAATTTAGTGCCACTTATGATATTTCATTCCACATAATGTTCTTTAAAACCAATATCCTATGTTATGATAAAACCATTGCCGAGTTGGTAATTTGAAAAGACAAGAAATTATATCTGGTCAGGGTTTGACATAGTCTTTCTAGACAGCTGGACTTGTTTTGCAGTTACTTTGAACAATAAATACCAAAAATCATGTTGTATTTAAAAAAGAGCTAAGTGCCATGCGATGATTAGTAAAAAACTTTGTATCGAAAAGAAAATATCACGGAAACATGCAAATTATGTCGAAAAAAAGAACAGGGACCGACTTTGGAATACCAACATTCTATATACAAAGGATAGCAATACTTTTTTTAAACCAACTTCCCTGGTTGTTTTCTACTTAGACCGCACGCTTTATTCGCTTTACGTATGAATTCACAAGAAATTTCGAATGCGCGACGGGCACCGCGGTTAGCTGATACTGGTTTCATTTCGGATAAAAGAGAAAGAGGGTACCAGTCTATCAATACAGAGCATTGAACGGAAAAATTTCGATGCGTACTTTTCCAATTTGTTCATATTCTTATTGCATATAATCTGACCGTATGCAAGAACATTCATGTAGTTAATCCGATTAACTCACTCGCTACGTATACATTTCTTATGCTTCATTAAAAGAGCATACAGTTAGCTTGAATTGTTAGGAGAACTATTTTTATTGGATGTTTTCATTGTAATCAGTTCTTGTACTACTTTGATTATTCAAATTCGCTAACCGCAATCCAATCAAAATACAGCGTATGAATACATTACGTCAGTAACCCCCAGATGCGGCTTGAGAATGCAGGTATCGCGTTTATGGCTATGAACAAGTGCCCTAGTCCAAAAATGTATCACTAATATCTTCTGTCCAAGTAGCATGTCTTATTTAAGAAATATTACACACCACTGACGGTCAAATGACATTTTAACGACCGACCAAGTTAGCCCCCGAAGGTGTGTATGGACCTTCGGGGCTGACTGGCCGGTTATTATAATGTCATATGGTCCGAAGTGGTGTGTTCTATTTTTTGTATTTTACCGAACACTTCTTTACCATTTAATAATTTTAAAGCGCCTTTGATGTGTTTTATTGAACAAATCTAAGAATGTTTACTTGCGCAAAACACGTGTGACATATTCGTATGTGTAAAAATTACGTTTCAACATTGCTTGTCCGCGGCGAATACTATTTTTAATTGCTAATTGTATCTTTCGTATGGGCAATTGATAATTGTGAACTTTTCTACTCATTATTTTAGGTAGATCGATTCTGATGAATGCAAAGGATAGTTTCATTGAGCATATTTCAGTCTGTCTGTTTTTTCACCAAAGCTTACTTGTTAAAATAGTGTCAGTAGTGAAAGGCAGCATATGCTTGGTGTTTGCATTTTTGTGTGGGCCAATGACAATCGAGGATCTTTCAAGTGTTCTGTTCATAAATTCGACGTTCATCGATTCTAACGAAAGCACCAACAAACACCAAAATAAGTCCAACTTTGACGATCTATAGACAATAGAAAGGGATACATACGGCCGAGGTATGCCCGCTCTATTTTACTGAGGATCGAACTATTACATATGCTTAAAGGATAGTTTGGGAAGATCAAATAGCCATGTTCTACACTGTTTAATTACTGACAAAATAATGCATGGATAAGTGAAAACCTTTGGTCTAAGCACTGTATAACTTTAATTTACCATTTTTCTAAATTCTTTGTAGTAACGTTTTCATATTATATATCAAAACCCTAACTAATCTGGTTTCTAAACAAAATATTTGACTTTCTGTTTATTTTTCATTTGAATGGTTAAAAAATAAATAAGTTACGTTTGTATTCGGACCCAAATATGATATTTTAATTATATATGATACAGCACATGGGGCTGATGCAGCAATGTTCATACCGTGTTTCAAAACATTTCATCATAAACTTTAACAACAACGATATAAGTTTGATTAAACGAATTTTGTTAATTATCCGTCCGACCATGTACAACAACAGGAACTTAAGTGGTTGTGATGTAGTAGTCTACCATAACTTCTGACTTACTACTATATTGACGGCGCTTCAAAAAGGTAATGGGTTTTTTTCTGAGACGCTTGTGAAAGGGTTTCAAGAACGAACTCATTGAGAACCATTTAACGAATGAACATTTGACAAATTAACTGAACCAATTATCAAAGGTTAATATTTCTATATTAATTCAAGCCACAGTGAAGAATTATACATATTTTAATGTGTCAAATAAGTCACACCAGATTATGATTGTAAGTTTATGAAAACACTTCCGCAAACCACGTAGCCAAGGGCGTCTCATCATTTCAACAAATGTCAACATTTGTACGCTCGCGCCTGGTTGGCCACGTGTATCATAGAGAGGAATTTTTTTGCTTTTGTGCTACAATAAAGATGAAAAATAAACGCATTTCTCCTTTTATTTTTATCTAATTAATTAAGGTAAAAGGAAATAAACATTCGTTTGTCTTAAACATGTATATCGTAAACAGATGTCGTATTATAAATATATCTTATTCACTTATTAAACAAATGCATATATTTGAAACTGTTTCATTATCTACCGTGTTCTCAGTAGTAAGTTCAAATAACACATACATGTCATGGATTTCCCTGATAAATTCATTAAGTTGCTTCAATTGCAATTAATACTTCACAGCTGGTGTATATATATATATATTCAGTGAGACAAATATACTATAAACAAATGTATGATTATGACTTGACAAACAGTTTTAGCTGGGAGGTCTATATAAACCGGAACATGTCATTCTGTGTTAACGGCCGTTATTTGACCGTAGCATCGCTGCAAAATGTAATGAATTATTGCCAGGTTTTGTCAACTTCATTTCCTCCGTTGCATGATGTCTTATCTGCATCTTCACAATGTCTTTTTATAACAAGCCTTCGACGTGTTTATTTCGCTTGGTTGGCGTCTTCTGGAACGGTGTCTTCAAATGCAGTTTTAGTAGCATGGATAGGCGGGAAAACATACGATGTTCCGACGAGAGGCACGGCATCGCTTTCGTATGAACTCCCTACATTTCCGTCATGTCCTCCTCTTGTCGACATTTGCATGCTCGACATTTCCGGAAAATACTGAAGAAACTGCCTGGACAATTTGTCGTTCATCCCGTTTATTAATCGGTCTAATATCTTAAGTTTTCTCAAGTCCTTTTGCTTCAAGTCTTGTGCCGCAGCAAAAGCACCGAGCCAACTTTTTGTGTTAAAGTACATGATGTCTAGATCCCTCTCAATATCCGCATGCAGTCGCCTGGCCTCCATTATAGAAACAGGTGCTTCTATTTTTTGCACCATCCCAAGGTTAGGAAGTTGAGCTCTAGGGATTTCCTTCAGCTTCTCGCTCGATATGTTCATAACTGTCGGTTCCTGGATAGTATTTGAAAGAACATCTCCTACCATACTGTCCCACCAGAACCTATCCTCTGCTTTACCATTGTGAAGCCAGAAATTCCAGCTAGAGTCATCGTCGTCGGCGAAAAGGTCTGTCCAGAAGTCGTCATCATCGTCGTTTTCTTCTGAACTGCTGTCTCTACCGGAAACCGGGAACAGAGGGGGAAGGTTTGGTATCGAGTACACGGTGGTCGAAGGTTCCTCAGTCGTTGATGGAGCAACTGACAATGTGCTCGATAAGGGTGGCTCCGATGCCGTCGTTGTTTGTTCGAATAAATTAGGCGAAACAGTAGTTGTATCGGAACTAGTTACTTCTGATGTGGTTATGGTAGTTGAAATCGCTGAAGGTGTCGGCGTCGACTTCGATGTATGTCCATTGGTTGTCGACACCGCGGCAAAGGTTGTTGATTTTGTCACTGTGGTGGATGCTGCTGAAGATTTATGTGTTGTTGTAGGCGTTGATTCGGTCGAGTTTGACCCTTTTTTTTCTGTGGTGGTAGTTGTTGAAGCTGTGGTGGAAGCCGTGATGGTATTGGCCGTGGTTTGGGTTGATGTCTGGATCTTGCTGAAAGTTGACGTTGGTTTGGTTGGTGACTGGCTCCCGGTGGAAGTTGGCGCGGTAATGGTTAAAGACTGGTTATCCGTTGCCACTGGCGCTTCAGTGGTTGAGATATCTAATGATTCAGTTGTCAGTGTGTCGGGATCAACTGGAATCGGAAACGAAATGTCCCCAAACAACATTGGAACTGACTTTCGCTTAATGTTCTCACTTTCCGGAACTTGAAAAGTCTTATCGCCACGCAAATGACGTGTTGGATTTTCAGGTGTTTTTCCACTCAAAGCAATTGTTTTGCGTTGACCTGTTTGTTGGGTTAACGTAATGCTGGTAATGTCTTTCGGATCTGCGTTTGTGGGAAGCATTATGTCCACAGGAACACCCTGTCTTTCCACCAGAACTGCTCGCACTGAACAGAGATAAACAGCCCCTAAAATGACGTCAAATTGTTAACATTAAACACAGGTCACAAAACGTCCGGTCGATCTTATTTTATAAAAAAAATAACAGGTTATAATACAAACTTAGAAAGGGAAAGTACCTTATCATTAAATATTTTTCATAAGATATTTTCAGATGAAACGTGAAAATGGCCGATTATGTCTTCAAATCATTCCTTAAAATTCTGAAAAGAAAATGTGTAGTCATAAAATGTCCGTTTCATTATTCTTCAGTAATGCCATTTTTTAAAATAGTTAAAATAGCATAGATAACAGAACATATATATATATATATATATATATATATATATATATATATATATATATATATATACTCACCTGTTAAAAGGAATATACGAATATCCATCATAAAATTCTCAGCAAATAATTTCAGATTTTGCTCAAACAATTTTATTGAAGTCTTCTTTAAATATATAATTGTACAATATATGCTGCCCAAGTAAGTCAGTATATAACTAACCAGTTGATCACGTGATTTACGTTACACGCTTGTAAACGTGTAAAAATGACAGGGTTATGAAAGTTCGACACTTCATATACGTACAAATTTGATCACATAAAATGATAAACAATAAACATGTGTTCTCTAAACTTTCGGAATCAATTTATGGCATAAATATTTTTTGAAGACATTCTTTCATAAAAAGCATACGAAAAACCACGTCAGGTAACCTTTGGGGCCACAACAAATATTTTGCATTAGACACCAATCACTGAAAACTGAAAGTACACGGTAGTTATCGTTTAACCGATTTATTCTAATCGAAGAGCGAAGTTCCATACATGAATAAGTATGAATTGTTTGAAATAAATGTTAATGTTCTGCACAAATATCAAAATCGTATCGTCTAGATCTTGCACATATTGCTAGAGCTCAATATATATAATTCAGTTCGTGAGTTAACACCTTTGCAGTAATCAGGGGGTCCAACGTGTTTTGTTTTCCGAATTTTAAGTGAGGGAAATGTGTGACGCGGAATAAAATGGCGGTGTTCGAAGAGATTTTGGTGTTTTGGGAGGATATTTTCACCTGGATTTTTATCACTTTTCTCGCAATATAAATACGCCTACCCGGAGGCCACACGTGTAAGCTTCTCTCAGTTTTTTAACCTATGTTTCTAGAGGAATTAACAAAAAAGTTATTGAATGTATATGCTGAGCGATTAGTTGTTAACAAAGTGAAAATGGAAAATTGCGTGACTTGAAACTGTGTTTTTTAGTCAAAGTGCACCTTTCTTGTACCTATTTTTTTAGCATATTATTTCTTTTCCACGGTAAGTGCACTTACATGGGCACTATACGGCCGATTTTTCTATGTTTAAACACCTTTTATGTTAGGCGAGTAAGTATCATGCAGTTCGTAACCTGTAGCCTCATGTAATCGTTGTTAACTTAAATAGTTCAAATTATTTTCCTGTGGCCAAAGCATGCCTTGCCCTTGGGGTTCCAAGATTGCACCTGTGGTTTAAGGTTACCCATATACTTTTATAGTCTTATTTAAAAACAACAACAACTTTTCTTAAACTTAATTCCCCAGTCCAGCCTCATGTAGTGGATCTTACCAAAATATTTCAAATAATGCCCCTGGAGTCAAAGCTGACCAGGTTTCCGGGCTGGTATTCATAAAATATCTTATGACCAGTAATATACTAAACTTTGAAATGACTTATGTGTGGAAATGACTGAAACAGTTTTATACCACTAAGGGATCACAATTATATTTTGTCTAAAATAACCAGGCCAAGACCTTAATATTGGTATATAGCTTCATGTTTCGCTTGTTTACAGTAACTACAACCATATCAACCAATGTCTTTCTTAGCAACCAGTGACTTCCTTAGCAGTTTTTGACTTCCCTCTCAACCACCCACTTAAAAAGCATCCAATGATTTCTTTAGAAACCAAATACTTTCTTGGCAACCACTTTCTTCTTTAGCAACTAGTGACCTCCTTAGTAACCAACTTCAGCCTTACTTACTAAGCAATTGATAATCTTCTTAGCAGCCAATCACTTCCTTAGCAACCACTTTCTTACTTAACAACCACTTACGTCTTAAGCATCTGATGACTTCCCTGGCAACCATTAACTAACTTAATCAAAAAAGAAAGCTGAAAGCGCTGCAAGACTGTCGGTGACGTAACTGAAGCGAACAAACACTACCGCAAAGTTCTTTCAAATGAAACGTGATCAAATGATTTCATACAAATGATGAACACTCTTTAAGGTAGATGAAGAAGGATAAATGTGATTATAATAAGCACAAATATATTGGCCTTACTTAATCATGTATCCAATGGCTTACAAGATTCTTAATTCAAATTTCCTAATTTTGAACCGCTTTAAATTAGTTAAATGCATATTCATTATGTTAAAATTGCTTCAATTTATGACGTCGCTTATAACAGTTTCAGTAAGCAATTACATTCCTTCATTTCATTAGGGTCTGTTGAAGCCAATGTCTTTAAAATGCAAATACAATACAAACTATACCCAAGATTCAAGGGACATAATAAAAATATAACTCTTTCAAGCCTAAAAATGCCTCCCAGAACTTCTATCAACAGAGTCCACATATCTACAAACTTTGTGCTCAAGTTACTTTCTTTGATATAAAAGTGAAAACAAATCTGCATGGTGCTGTGGCATCATACCATGAAAAAAACTAATATCTTTAAAATTTGTTTTCTAGTTTGTTTATATTATAAAAGTGTTAATAAATCTGCATGGTGCTGAAGAAAAAAAACTAATGTCTTAAATTTCAAACCTGCAGCATTAATTAGCGCCATGTTGTCAAGAATATCTGGACAATTGAATGAAATATGCATGGACCGAAATGACAGCTGGTTTTTCATTGACAAAAGATGTCTTTGAGGCAGTTTTAAGATTATGCTATTCAAAGTATGAGGGTAGTTGGTACAGTTTTCACTCATATTCAGATGATGGCTGATATTTGCTGATAAACATGTATCCTCTTAGCAGCAGGGAATAAGTAAATGACATAGTTTTAATGACCAATTTTGGAGATGTGACCTTGACCTCCAAATCCAAAGGGGTCATCTGCTGGTCACCCCAAACCTAAATTTCAAGTTTGAAGGCCATGGGTGCAGACTTTGTCGAGTTGTCACACAGGCAAGCTTTTTGCGTTCAATGGTCTGTGACAAATCAATAGGGCTCACCTACTGGTCAGGCCCAACCCCAAAGTCAAGTTGTTCAAGGGCCATGGGTGCAGGCTTTGTCCAGTCATTATTAGTACAACCTTTTAGCATTCAAGGTCACTGTGACCTTGACTTTTGACCCAATGACCCCTTAAATCAATAGGATCTTCAAATAGTCAGACTTAGCCTCCATGTTGAGTTTGAGGGCCATAGGTGCAGGCATTGTCAACTTATCAGTCAGATGTATGGTTTGACACCTTCCTGTTCAAGGTCACTGTGACCTTTGACCATATTACCCCTAAAATCAAAAGGGGTCATCTACTGGTTAAACCAAACTTTCATGTCAAGTTTGACAATAGGTCTAGGAATTGTAGAGTTATCACCCGGAAAAGCTTTGGTCTACTGTCAGACAGACGGACGTAGCGGCCAACATGTGCAAAGCAATATACTCCTCTTCTTTGAAAGGGGCATAATAAATTGAAATTGATTGAATATTTTTGTTTATTATGTTAATTAACTTACACTACATACAACAAGTAACATTTTGATATTTTCGAACGCTCATATGGGCATGTACATGGGTTTTGATCTGACTATGAACATGAAACTACATAGTGATGTTCCCTCCTATCAATTCTAAATTTAAATAACCATGAGAAAAAAAGAATGTTTTCACTGCACCATGAATAAATATGTCAAACAAAATAAATGTCAAGTTATTCAAGATTAATTTAACACTGTTCTTTTGATGATTTCCGTGCATTCCTGACTGCAGGTTTTTCCCATTTTCCCACACAGTTATTTCATATTGGCCTTACAAGGTCAGATCTTGAGTTGGGTCTTCATTGCTGGACACTATCTCTTTATCTCCACAGAAAACACACTGGTGCAAGTTTCACTGCAACAACTGCAAAAAAAGTTGCAGCAATAGCGCAATTCTTCCTACAGGTGGACCAGCTCCTCAATATGGTTTCTGTCATGGCAGTGATAACAGTATGTAACACGCCCTTTTCTACTTTCCAGAGAATGAATCTTCCAATCTAAATTACAAATTTAAGAACAAATATATACATATGCACATGTAATGTTGTTAAAAACAAACCATTTAGATGCCACAAAACTATAAGATTTTAGGTGAAAATTGAGCCAAATCAAAACATTTAGTCATTTAAAGCTGCACTCTCACAGATTTACTGTTTTTACAACTTTTGTATTTTTTGTCTTGGAATGACCTATTTTTTGCTAAAATATCTGCAAACCAGTGATATAAGACTACTGACAAAATATTAGATTGCAGACTTCCATATTTCAGGTCGAAAACAAAGGTTTTATGGCTTAAAGCATTACTAAGGGTTTAAGAAAATGCATAAAACATTTTGAACTTAAATATAAACATTTTCTGACAAATTTATTGTCAGCAATCTTATATGAATGGTTAACATGCATTATCACATAAATTGGCCCGTTCCAAGACAAAAATAAATAAAGTAGTCAAAACATTCAATCTGTAAGAGTGCTGCCCTCTCAGTCACAGATTGAAGGTTTTGACAACTTCTTTTACTTTTTGGCTTGGAATAAGCTAATGAAAAGCAGTATGAAAACTGATGAAATAAGACTGCTGACAAAAGATAAGATCATGTTTTTTATATTTACATTTGTAACTATTGGTTTTATGGTTAAAAGCATTACTAATGCTTTACTAATAATGAGATTTTTGGCACAGAACATCATCTTTTGACCGTATTAAAATAAGAAAACAGCGTTCCAATATTTTCAGTTGTCTTTTTTGACTGAATTAATATAAGAAAGCAGCGATCTCCTTTTTCCAGTTGTCTGTTATGTCCAGTGTTCAGAAATTCGCATAAAATAATTCATTACAAGACCAAGAAATAAAAAAAGAGTTGGTAAAACAGACAATCTGTGAGAGTGCAGCTTAAACATATGATATGCATTATCAGCCAAGTGCAGACCTACTCACATCCTGGCTACACAACCAGTACATTCATCAGCTTTACTGATTCGAACCAGGCACATTTATATTGGTAGACTAGCATTTTACCATTCTGTGCTGGCCAGTAAAGTTCTCATTTGAATTAGAATTCAAAATGTATATACCTTTGTTCATTTTTTTTGCCAATTCTGTTTCAACTGAACGTCCGAAATGAATGAGAAGTTTCAAAAAATAATTACAATATCTCAGTAAATACCTGCATTTATGTGTTTCTTGTGCAATCTGTCAGCTTTGGTAGGCTCAGGTTTCATTTTGTCCACGTCGATACTTGTAATCTTCTAGTCTGGTGTACTGCCATCCAATTTTTAAGTCAGGTCAGGCAGCCATTTCAGCTTTGTTCCAGTTGATTGTATCAGATGATGTTAACAATACTAGCCTTGTATCCAGGCACTTCTCAATCTGAAAGTTTACAAAAGAACATGGCCTGTAATATTTAATAAAAAAAATCATAATTGTTTACTCCTGGATGATGGGTTCTAAAGTAAACCTTTGAGAAAAGATGCTACTGGTATGGTGCTGGAATCCACAACCATGTGAACACTTGCATGGAGATCTGTCAAACTGAGCTAACTGGGTAACTGATTTTTAGGCAGCTCCCAGCTTGGCTCTACAATTGACAGGTGGCATTATACATTATAGAGACAATAAATCAAACACTTGAAGCACTAGTCCAAATAATAGTAACTTAACTGATCTTTTTACAAATTTTGAAATAGCATATCCTTCACATACAATTTTTTTGTACCAAAAGTGGGTAGCTATTCCGATTGGGATTCCAGGTCTGATAATTATATTATTATTATATATCTAAAATATGAGTTATGTACACAAAAAATAAAAGCTGACGAATTATTATGAGTTTGATGAGTGTTTTTCTTTATTTCATACTGTCAAAACATAATGATATAAACTGTTATACATGAAGATCACCTGCAAGGCTGCGGTGCATAGATTTACATAGATGTAAAATGGTTGTGTTTAAATGCATTAAATGCTTGTTTTGTGAAAAAAATCTTTGCACTTACATGGTAATAACTAAAATACGAATATAAACCTTTAATATCTATTTCAAACATATAATACTTATCTAACTATGATTTCAATATCTTTCAACCCCCACCCTGTTTTGCACAAACCCGATTAGACGTAAGGGATTGGAAGAATCCCATAAAACACGTCTATTTTTTTAGACTATTGAAGCATATATGTTCTTTTTTGATGGTTGAGAAGTTTCAGGTTAAACAACAATTAAAAATGCGAAATAATTTTAGTGAATAATCAACTCTGAATTGAAAGTAACATGAAGATGTTGTAGTGAAGGATTTGCCATATATATATATATATATATATATATATATATATATATATATATATATATACATTTTCTTTTAATCGTAAAAAGAGTCCGTCAACGTACAAATATTTAGACTAAGTGATGTAGATCAGCTAGATGTACCTTCTAGTCCAAATAATTGTACGTTGACAGATTTTTTTACGATTTTTGATACAGCAAATCCTTCACGTACAAATTGTTTTGTACGAAAAGTGGGTAGTTATTCCGATCGAGATTCCGGGTTAAAGGATATTGCATCTATAACATATCATAAAAACAAGACATATTACCAGATAATGTTATTTTATATAAATTCCGTAACCAAAAAATAAATCAAGCAAATAATTATGAGTTTGATGGTTTTTTCTTCATTTCATTCTGTCAAAACATAACAGGGTAATTCTATATTTTAAGAGATTTTCATGTCCCATAAAATTTTCTTCTAAATGATACGGGGTTTTTACATTTGTTTTACTATCTTCTGACCTTCTGTATAATTTGAGCCATTATAAAATACAATCAATCTATATGTACGTCTCTTATATTTGGCTTAGGTCTCTTATTTATTTTCACTTGCCACCTTCAGGAAAATCATAAGAAAATGTATGTCCCATTGTTTAAAGCGTAATGTTTGAATTTGAAAAAAAAGAACAAAGATGTTCCTGAACTAAATCATTTTTTATCTGATTAATTAAAAATACCTTATATTTAAATCAAGACATGCTTAATTAACTCAATAACACTGTTTTCTATGATAAAAATAAATTGAAAGGGTTGTCCCAAACATTTGTCATTACCGCAACAGCCTTATTAAAATCCAATTAGTCGATATATGACGCTTCGTAGCAGTAACGCGCTTACGTCATCAGATAGTTTAAAAGGCGCGAAAATTTAAACCGGATCGATATGGCCGATGTCGATACTCAGCTCAGTGGTAAGTTTTTGTTTTTAAAACGTACATTTTTTGTCTGTCATTACCGAATACATTGGTTTATGACATTACGTTTAACTAGCATTTTTTTAAACAAATCGTTAACACTAAGATAGTGTTCAACTTTATCATAACGCAAAATAAAAGTTGTCAATGTTAAATCCGGATGTTTACCGCGCAATATATTTACAACATGTCATTACCGAAACAGTCATTACCGAAACGGATATTTTGTTTCGGTAATGACACAGATGTTTCGGTAATGACAATATTGGTAAACCAAGCCATTTAATAATGTTTTTTTTCGTGGATTGTAGGCAAACATTGTGATATTACTTAATAAATAGACCACGCGATATATTCTTCAAGTGTGTTACTTAATTTTGCATTCGATAAAATCGAAAACAATTTAAACTTTGTCAACGTTACGCAGCGTATAATTTGAGTTTAATACATTGTTTTGTAATATAAACAAAACTGATGAATAAAAATTGCATTAGCATGTAGATCTATAATGATATTATTTTATTTGTAGGTTTAAAGATAAAACTCAATGCTTTAGACATAAATATTGGTAAAACTGAGCGCATTCTGTACCATTTGTTGAAAACAAAACACAACGAAGAATTCATCATTTATTCGAAACATATCTGTGATTTGCGCGACTCCATTTCAAATTTAAAAGACAAAAGAAGGTTATACCTGCTTCAATTAAATCATGAGTATGACAAGCGGAGAAAGGTCTGCGCTCTGGAGGAAGAGACAACGGGAAAATCCTAACTTACATCAACAATATAAAGAAAAAGAAAAAGAGCGCTACTTAAAAAGAAAAGAAAGCGGCCATATTAAATCTGTTTAAGATATGAATGCGAGGGAGAAAAGGAAAACTAGGCGCAACTGGAAGAAAAACACCCAAAATAAACGCATTAGAGACCAAATGATTTTAGGACACATTGAAAATACCCTGAGCCCCCCTCAAACTCCTGAGCCAATACAAATAGTCAACGACGCCGACCAAATTACAAGAAAACAGAAAGGTAGAAAGGTAACTAGGCGGGATAGGGCTAGAGCATATAGGGAGATATTTAGGTTGAAAGTAGATTTAGACCATGAAAGACGGCTAAAAGAAAAGTACCGTAAACGAGCCTATATCGCTTAAAACAACCAAATGAAACAGAACTTGAAAGAAGGGTTAAAATAACAATGGAAAGTAAAGAGTTGAGAAAGCATTTAACACTTCACCTTATAACGGTAAGAAACATTCAGGAATCATATAAAGACGCCAAAACTAAGCAGGAGAAAAGACAAATAAGGAGAGCCGCTCTGAAAAAGTCTATTTTGAAAAAGTACAGACTAAACAAGTATGCGAAGCAAATATTTGGAATATCCTCTAATAGCAAAACAACAACCAAGAAACGACCGTCTCTTTTGAAAATCATGGTTGTAAATTTCTTAGACAGAGACGACAATTCGCGAGTTAAGGCGGGAAAAAAGTCTACAATCAGTCGGTCGGGCGATAAGAAACAAATACATTTAACATAATATGCATACATGTAAAGTTATATGTCTTAACAGTTCAGACTATTTTACGATTTTGAACCAATTATTCTCGCAATGTTGATGCTGTTTCATCTGGCAGTTTCAATGTGTAAAACCATTACAGGCAAACAATGATATCCTAACGGTGATTTATATGGCTATCGTTTTCTTGTATGGCTTGAAAATGTATATCATGTATATTAAATTCATTATAGAGTACGAACGATCCGTTCCGGCCACTAGTATTGAGTGATTCGCTGATTGGTTCCTACTGTGTGGTTGATTATGAGGGGCTTCCATATCCAGGCCTCATTATGGATGTCGACGAAGACACAGTAGAGGTCACGGCCATGTGTAGAATAGGTCCTAATCGTTTCTTTTGGCCACTCGTCGAAGACCGCCTGTGGTACGGCAAGGAAAAGCTTATAACCTTCTTGAAGAGGAACCGGCATTGGTCACAAAGCGACACCGCCACATTGACTCTTGTATGTGGAAACGCATCCTCGAGAAAATGGGGCTTGATGAAGCGGGAAAGAAGGCTTTATAACGTGTTATCCCATTGGTTGAACTGTAAACTAGTTATTAATTTGCTGTTCTATTCATGTTTTGATTGTTTTAATGCAATATTTGTCACACAATGACTTACTTTATTGTATATACTGTATGTAGAGCTAGAGGGGCAAATCGTTATTGTTATAGATGATTTAACTGATTTTCCCCATCTGTTTTTTTTTTCGAGGAATTTTGATACTCTCGGTGGCGGTAGCTCGTCCTCATGCAAAATCTTAAACCGACAGCCATAATTAATACAATTACGATATCAAAATGGAACTTGGAATACACGTTGTAGGAGACAATTTGCATGTGTTCAGCAAAGGCGTAACTAAGACTTTAAAAATGAGTTAGTTATGTCTGTTTCGACTTAAATAAATGGACAGGCGTTGGCGTTTTGCGGCGCTCTTGTTAATGAAATATTGTTAGATGTACCATTTACGAGTTATGTGTGTGCGTGTTGATTGGTATCAAAACCAACCTTTATGGGATTGTTTATATAGATAAGAAATGTATAAACTTATAACATGAATATGGACGTCCTTATAATGCATTATTATCAAGAATACGTCATTCTAATAAAATGAGTTGTATACAAATCTAGTTTGTCATTACCGCAACTAGTGACGTCATTACCGCAACATTGAGTCATTACCGAAACAGTGTGTTTTTATTATTTACCTTCAGAAATGAAAACTGTTTTAAACTTATTCTATTAGCAAACACGTTATTCATATGAAAAGACGATTATAACTGAACGATCAAATGACATATGTTCAGCAAATCATTAATATCGACTACTTTCATACATCAAATTTGTTTGTTTCTGAATAATCGCAATTGAGTTAATTATCAAAGCATGTTTATGACACTATTGGACATATTCGTCATTGCGTACAACAAATTACGCTCATTAGCTTCATAACAATAAGAAAAAATGGACATTTTATTTTAAAATCTGGGAATATTTCGTACTTTGAAATATGTTGCGGTAATGACATTTTGTCCGGTCGTCATATATTTTCCACCTCCATTTTAGCACTAATGGTCAAAAGTGTGCTCTGCAACAAATACTTCAATATTCAGAATAGTAAATGGAAGCAAACTTTCTTTCTTTTAGTGTGGAATTTTATTTCTTTAAATTTGTAAATAAAATTTGAGAAAATCGCTTAAAATATAGAATTACCCATCAATATATACATGAAGGGCACCTGCAAGGCTGCAGTTCACAATTTTACAACAATCGGAACATTTCGGCCATCAATTATAACAACTCGCCATCTTCGGTAAGCTTCGAGATAGTCAATCCCTGTTGGATACTGGCTGAGGTGTTCAGATTGTTCGGCCAAGGCCGAGTTGTTACGATTGTATTATCTCGAAGCTTGTCGGAGGTGGCCGAATTATTATGATTGGGTCAAGTTGTTCCACTTGGCATAATTGTTGTCTGTGTCAGTCAACTTTCCTTTTAATGAAAAGGTGAATAATGTGTTTTAATGCATGAAATGCTTGTTTTTTTGCAAAATAGCTTTGCACTTCCATGGTAAAATATGAATATAAATCTTTACTTTATTATCCATTTCAACCATAAAATACTTCACTTAATACATTTTCAATATTTTTCAAACACCCCCGCTTTTTGCACAAAACCGTTTAGACGTTAGGGATTGGAAGAATCCCGTATAACACGTCTATTATTTCAGACTAATGTACATGTACCTTCGTGTCCGAAATCGATCACTTCCTGGCAGCTCATTTCTGGATTGTCTCCATCTAAATTTAACATTTTTAGACGCATACATTGATGCCATTTTTGCTTCGATTGATGTTAAAGCAATAGCACTAAATACAGGTCGGTTATTTTGTAGAAGAACGTGTTCGAAGTAACATTCAATTTCATTTCCGCATAATCGCCGCCATATTGTGTATGACTTTAAAAACTACACCCTATAGTCCAAAATAACAATAGGCATAACGTTGACACACTGTGATAGGTATAATCCAAATAATGTACTCAAACAAATACAATAGTTCGATTGCTGCTGAAAAAAATCATTTGAAACATAAAAGCTATTTCACAAAATATAACATGACATGAACTCTTTAACCGCGTATGATTTATTTCTTAATAGCTTTCATTCATAAAATAAGTTCTTTGCCGGGGTTTGCCGGGTCAGTCTTGAATGCCTGGATATGTGTGACGTCACACGGGGTGCAAACATGTGGTGTAGCTTACTATTGGATGTAGGGTAAAATGACTTCGTATGTTAATGCTATACTTTCATTATTTTTCATTATTTTTTTTCAATAAAACTCACCAAATTGCAACGGTACAACTATACTAAGAGTAACACGCAATGTTTGTCATAAAAAAGGCAATAACGCGTTAAATACACATAAGCAGGTACTTGACGCCCCACATTCACGTAAGTAGTTCTGTTGCTACGCAGGTGGTGTGTATTAATATATTCATGTTCAATATGTCGTGTCAGGCGACTAGTCGCGTTTCTGAAATACCGCTCTCTAAAGACTGTCGGCCTGCAGCCGACAGTCTAAAAACTAATGACTTTCTGAACAACCACTTACTTCCATTGCAGCTACATTCACTAAACATTACTGAAGGCACAACTGATAATCTTCGCAACTATCAATATTTACCGCAACTAAAAACCTTAGCAACCAGTGAATTCCTTTGCAACCAGAAAATGACCGAGCATCCACTTACATCCTGATTATAAATTTATTATACCATATCATTGATGAACTTATCGTCAACCACTTACTTCCTAGGCAAGCAAGAACAATTCATACTTTATGTAAGTCTAAGACTAAAGTTTATGTAACTTTTAATAGCACACGTTACAGTTGTTTTAACGTTAAAATCTCAGTGTCTACAACACTTTCTAGATCAATCATGATTCGCCCACATTTCAACGTTGAAGAATGGCTTTCAACGTTGTTGTGTCCGCTGGATCATTTATAACATATGAATATCGGTTGGCTCAATGTCAAAATTTACATTGTATTGCAACTTTTAAATTGCAATGTTGCCATTTGAACCTTATATCAATGGTTTGTTGACAAAAGGCGACAATAATATTGTCTTGAAACTAAAAACCTTGAAAAACCTAAGCCGCATTCAGCACTCTCAGTGCTTTGATTGTACTTGTATGCATGAATATAATAAGGAACAGCTTTTGTAAATACTTGTTCCGATATTTCTACCTATTATAAACTTTAAGTTTTTGAACAGGGTTGTTCAGTGAAGCCAAAAACTCGACACTTACAACATGAAATGCCTATTAATAGTAACAAGTGTCGTCTGCCTCTTTACCACCAAAACTATAGTTTGAGAAAGTGCGGACTATATAAATTGCCACAGGCATCTGGATCATTGTTTGTCACTTAAATGTTGTTTAAAACCATTTTGGGTACATACAATGTGATAAACAACACATCTGAAGATATTAAGTGTCTTTGATATACAAAAAAGAAACAAGGTATGTAACTCAAACTTACCAGATTTCACGGTAGAGTCCAATTTTATGCAAATTTCCCAACCAACATATAAACAATCCATTTTTAAATAAGTGACATGGAAAGAAGAGTCAATTACCTTTAAAATGGTGTGCGATATGTTGGTGTATCTATAATGTCTTTAGACAAACAAGCATAATTAAATGTCCAATTCTCGTGTTTTTCTTTAGTCGGAAAGAGTACAGCAAATTCAAATCTTCTATTTTCCCCGTGTAAACAGTACTAATGACAGTCCTAATGAAGTTATTTTATGTTTCAGTGTACAGATAAATTAATTCCATTACTTAATATCACCATAAGACTAACACCACAGTTTAAGAAACAACCGTATTAGTCTTCAAATTAAATCTTTGTTTATGCCAACATCTAATTACCAACCGGAAACGGTTTTAGTGTAACTTTTAAATTCACCCTGAATGATCAACCAATTTCTATTTAATTTCTCTGGTTAATAAATACTTGGCAAGTCTAACTCATATTGTAACGCCATATGATGGAGTCTTATGCTGGGATTGGTTACATCCTGGTTTGCCTGGTTACACAGCGACATTAACTTTATTATCAATAAAATAATAATTTGTCATTTACCACCATGCTTCAATAAACCTGGGGCGGCCCCTGTGGTTGGTTTTAACGGGGACTCTTACATTCACTATGCTACATATCAGCACCTTATTAATACACACATGATCGTGAATCATAATGGTGAAAACTCGTATAAAAAACCTGTTCATGCAGCGCTTACAGCGCTTTGATTACTTCCAGGTCATAAGCTCATTGTTATGTTTTGATATTCTATGTATGCTTGTTGTTCATGTCGAAAAATAGCTCGATCATTGAGCTTATGTTATCTTGTTATCATATACTCGACTTTAAATTAAAAAATATTGTATATTTTTAATAAAATTGAAGGGAAATCTTATTGATTTGAAGTAATATTTACTCATAAAGAGATGAATAGATATGTATACATACATGTGTGTAAATCTTAGTTTCGTAAAAGTCCATTAAATAATCAAATATTTAATTCTTAGATTTTTTCTCACATTGGAGTAAAAATATCAACAACACAAATAGTTTAACCTTGTATTATAAATATACATAACGATCCATTGGCGGCTAGCTCAACCCCCACCCCCTCCCCCAAAAATTGTCGAAGTGAACTTTTCATATCAATATGGTATGGTCTGGGACCACTCCCGCGTAATGAGATATGGTCGACATACGGACCTTCAGGGTCACTGTAGTGGTAATCTTAAAATCACCTTCAGCTGACAATCGGTCTCCGATCAATATATGAACAACGCTTAGGCCTAGATACCTCTAACTTGGTAGAAATCTCTAAAACATGACCAGTTCCCTAGGTAACTATTTAATTCAATTAAGGAGTAAAGGAGTAAAGAAATACGCCCCAAATGCACCATTTCGGACTAGAAAACGTTATAAATGCGGGCAGTACCCCCACCCCACTATCAACCCTTAAACCAAATTAGTTTTGGTTTTGATGGAGGGGCGCATGTCAAAAGGTAACGCCCCTAAGTTACATCCCCTGTAAAATCAAATCCTGGATTTGCCCCTGCTCGTGGACATATTGAACATATTTATATCAGTGGTGTATAAATATGCATAAACATGCTCAAGACTTTGGGTTACACTCCTGAGACAAACTGGGAAATCTTCACACACTTTACGTTCCATTCGGCATGACTTTACTGACAAAGCGTAGCAGCGTTTTAATTGCCTTTTAAAAATTGCAATAGTAAGTCAAGTCAACACATTTATTCACTCAAATTCATGCACAACATAAAAAAATGAGGTAATTGATAAAGACAATACATTTCAGAGGCTCAAATTGAGGATTCAAAGACATAACATACATTCAATTGAATCAAATATTTAAAGACCAGATAGTCCCGAAAGGCGTTTAGCAGGATAAATACTGCACATGGATCATTGGATTCAAGCAGTGTTTACGAGTTATATCAAAGCGCTGATAGCGCTGCATGAACAGGGTTTTATACGGGTTTTCTCCATTATGATTTCACGATCATGGGTGTATTAATAAGGTGCTTATATGTTGCAGAGTGAATCTAAGAGTCCCCGTGTAAAACAACCACATGGGCCGCCCCAGGTTTATTGAAGCATGATGGTAAATGAAAAAATATTTTAATGACAATAAAAATTATGTCGCTGTGTAAGAAGGCAAACAAGGATGGAGAATGTAACCAATCCAAGCAGAACTCCATCATATGGTGTTACATATGAGTATATATATATATATATACTCATCAAACTTTACTCATTAGAAAGAGTTTGCACATATTTGCCTTGTTATTCACAAAACAACTTCGAAAATACAACAGATTAAAGAGAAATAGTTTCTTAATTAAAATGATGAAAAATTAAATGATTTATTTCAAACAATTGTAGATGAAAAACCTAAAAAAGTTATTAAATCCTCGATATTTTCTCATATTTACACCAAACCAGCAAAAATAGAAATCGATTCATTTCAATAAAATTCCATTTTCGAAAATAAATGCACAATCATCCGTCTATACATACACTATAAAAATAAAATCTTTAATTTCAAAACTTTTTTCCTTCATTGTCTATATGGTCAGCAACTCCCTTCTATTTCTATATCGTTAGGTAATTCGTCAGCGCTTTAGTACTTGCCTGTCATGCGTGCGTTTGTTATTCCCACGTGGGCTACCGCGTGATGTTTTTAGCATGGAAACTGTGCGATCATTGAGATCAATGAGAAAATTGTTGCTTTCTAGGTCATTCCAGATTTTAAGAAGAGAATACATTTGCAATTCCTAAGCGAGGGTGGGTCTATATGTCCAGGTTACCATATGTAGCAGTTTGATAGTTCAAACAACAAACACAGTGTTCTTCAATATCTCTATATATATTCAACATTATCGAATGTAGATATACTATCGAAGCGTCCTGAAAATATAAATATAAACAATCATAGGATAATGAATAATAACATGTGTATAAGTTAACAACAACAACAACAACACAGTACATCATAAAACAAAACGTTGACATGGAACTTATTGATTTGTGGAATCAAACACTCCTACTCCCTCGTACTCCCATGGTGACTTCTGTTATCCATGCATGTTATCATCTGTAAACCAAACCCGCATATATTAGTATATGGAAAGAGGCTAAAAGAATATCATGGTACTGCCATTCTCGTTTTAAATACAAAATCTGCTGATGTCGTGAAAATACATGACAAAACTAAATAAATGCAGCTGAATGAAAGAATGATCATTCCAATCCATTGCTAACCCAAGACAAACACAAAAGACTATAAATGCAAATCAATACTAACCATCAGAACATCAGATTCCAAGTAAAACAATCAAGTTTTCTAAAACAAAGTAAAACAAACATCTCTGTTGACTTCAACTGTGCACGACAATCAATCAAGCTTGAGATTTCCTGCTTCTTCTTTACAAAGGCAAGGGAGACAAATCTGATAAACTTACTGCATTATCTCATTACAGGATTATCTCTCTTCGACTGTAAATTCACTTGGCTTCATCATTGTGTCACGTGATTGAATGATGCGCTTTGAGTGGATAGTAATTCTTTGTTTACGTTTCGATGTTCATTCATTTTTTTGGCGCAGGTATACTACTTTAATGTTATCTTTATCTAAGTTCAACAGATTAAATGATTTAAATAGATATTGCGTAAATGATTGCTTCTTGCTTTGTCAAATCTACCTCGGTTTTGGAAACCTAGCTTGCAATTTATATAGTCTGCACTTTCTCAAACTATATTTTTTGGTGGTAAATCGGCAGGCGACATTTGTTACTATTAATAGGAATTTAATGTTGTGAGTGTCGAGTATGTGGCTACACTGAACAGGGTTGAAAACAACCCTGTTCAAAAATGGGTTAAGTACAATGAGAGAGTCAACTAATATATATACAGAAATGTCTAAGATAAATAAGAATAGTAATGTTTAACGAAATTGTTTAAAAATAACAGATACCATTTTACACATGTTCAAAAATTCCTTTTTATTAGTTGTGTTTACCAACTGTTCAAGTTTATATATGTTTGGATGTCAGTTAAAATATGGTTTTATATACTGCTTACGCTCGTTATCAAAAATGTTACACTCGAATAAAAAATGGAATTCATCCCCTAGTTTGTTACATGTTTGGCATTTCCTTTCATTGACTGGTGTTCTATTCCAATTGCCCGTTTCTATTGGTAGTCTGTGGTTTCTTGTTCTAAACTTGAATTGATAAGGGGATATAATAATATGATTTGGGTGTTAAATGAAGATGTGTTATATGCATTTAGTAATGGATTAAGGTTGTTGCTGTAGTATGTACTTACATGTTTTGAATATTATCTGCAATTCTCTCAGATTGAACGTTTTGACAACTTTTTTTATTTTTTGTCTTGGATCGAGCCAATTTTAGCGAAAATCCACGGAGACCGGGTTATATAAGACGGCTGACAAAAAATTAGATCGCAGGTTTTTATATTTTATTTCAAAAACTGATGTTTTATGCATTTTTCTTAAACCGTTAGTAACGGTAAATCTGTGAGAGTGCAGCTTTAAAACCCTTCTCTGTCTATATTATCTGCGTAAATCTAGTTTGTTATCTGCGTTTAAATCTGCGCCCATTGGTGGCACTGTGTAGGAGGTTAATAACTTGGGATTTTCTTTTATACCGGTTTAATTAATCGATTAGACTATTTTGAGCTCAGTAAAATCAAACAAAGCAGGCATTTATAATAATATTGTGGAACATTGTTTTGGAAAGTGGTAAGATCGGATCTGCTTTCATAAAGTTGTCTGATAGATAATTAAAGATACTGTAGGTGATGGCCAGTGTTGATAGATAGATAGATGGATAGATTCGTGCATATATATGTCATAGTAACAAACCAAATATCTCATAAAGTTATAACACAGACTGATTAACAAAGTATTAGTGATGATATCTATACTAAAGCACAACATCATTAGAATGCTTTGGATACATACGTGCGTTAACAAAGATTTAATTCAATGTGACAAATATATAACACAGGATAACCCATTAAAGTTATTCAACTTATTTCCAATGGGGTGATGATACCATTGTCAGTGGTTTTGATGAAATATGAAGTTTGATTAAATGCAGAACGTAGTATTTTTATAAATTCTGAAATTGTTTGCTTAATTAAAACTTTAAACTTTTTTTAGAATAACACTATCATACTATTATAAGTGACCTTCAGAGAAAAATATTCTGGCACAGCCATTGCTAGGGGTGGGTGAACTGTATGGTGAGCATTCTACAGAATTGTTGTGACGGTGCTTTTGTCACTAGTGGTATCGTCATAGTCGTGACCAACCTTGATTTGCTGCTATCTTTGTTTTTACCTGTTTGTCATGAGATTTGCACATATCTTCAAACTTGCGAAATTGTCTTCATTACACATAAATTTACTACAAACAAGTGTTAACACTGCAAACAATGTAGTTTTACTAATCCCAAATTAATTGCCATAGAAACCAACCATATATATGCCACATAAAATCCTTAAAAAATTGCTGGTTGTTTCGTCTGCTGTTATCAATGACGTTCAGCCACAAGCCAATATTTGCGAAAATGCATGGAAACCAATTATATAAGACTGCTGACAAAAAATAGATCACAGATTTTTATATTCAAGTTCAAAAATTGATGTTTTATGCATTATTTTTAAACCTTTAGTATTGGTTTAAGCCATAAAACATTAATTTTCGAATGGAAATATGAAAATCTGCGATCTGATCTTATGTCAGCAATCTTATATCATTGGTTTGCAGATACAGTACACTGAACGAGTTAGACCCACTTTTCGTTTCCCTCCATGGATTTTCGCTATCGCGGCCAACACAATGATTTTATCAACTGTCCGCGTCCCTTGGAGTTTGAATTTAAGGGCCTCCGAGGGTGATCAGTTACAGACAACGCGAAAACTTTTTCTCCTTCACAGGACATTGCGACAGGTAAACACTTAAAGTTTACCTGTCGCAACAAATTTTTACCTGTCGCAATGTTACAAACAGTATTCGGTTACATCAGCCTAAACCTTGATTTTAAGCCTCTTTTTTAAATAAGTTTTGTAATTCCCCATTATAAAAGGTTTAGATCTTTTTGGTTAGATTTGTCCTACAGTACTATAATAAATTACAAAAAAAGCTAAACATCATGTAAAAAAAAAATCAATATTCGAATCTTATGTCATAATTTTTTTCTTCCCTTGCCTCCCCCAAGAAAACTCATATCTGGTTAGCCTACCCATGGAACATCTAGATCTTACTCTTTTAATTCATCTTTAAATTAAAGATACAATACAGTTATAAAATGTAACGAATTGTACTACAAGTCAAACTCAGGCACAACATTTATGCAAAAACGAAAGTAGATTTCTTGTTATTGGCAATGTTAAACAGAGCGGAAAGAAAGTCAGCTCGGTATATTAATCATCATATTTAAATTAACACGATTGCCGGGAACCACTTCGCTGAAAATAAATACATTTTATAATTTCCGAACATTTCCGTAAAATAAAAGTACTATAGTACGAGCTGAGATCGGAACCTTACGCGTTTTATCGGCTTTTACGGAAACATTTCGAAACGGGGTTTACAAATAGTGATACACGGATTAACACGCTGAATAATCATGATATAATAGTTAAAAATAACTCTGAACATTTATTTAGAAACTGAAAGTAAATTTTCCGAAAATTAAACGGTGCTGACTGTAATTTTTCCCCGGACATTCTGACCGACCAAAACAAAAGTTTCGTCGGTCAAAATGGAAATATACCGGACATGTCCGACTGTCAGGACATTCGCATTGTCTGCATTTATTTATTTTTTATTAAAATGTTCAACCGCTTACGACGGCTCCAGTAAATTGCTATTATTCTTTTTCCTCTGCCCGTTTTGCATAAAGTAAGCTTACCACAAGAATGCAGTCGTATTTCACTAGTTTCACATGCATCTTATAAACGTGTTTTTGCTAATGACTGAATACATTGATAAACACATTTCATCCGAGAAAGGCTAGGTTACACATTTTCGGTAAATCAGGAGGTCAAACACGCGTTTTAAGTTCACAGCGCATGGTTTTGAAGGCCTTCTTGCCTCGTTTTTTTGTGGGAAATTCAAAGCTATTTTTAACCACCAATAATTAAAAGTATATTCTACATTGTATTGATCAAGCGCTTGACGTCAGAGGTCATGGTTCAGAAGCGTGTATAATGTCTGCTTCTTTATGATGCAATAAAATTAGTGGCAATACATTTATGATTCAATGTTTATTATTCAAGTAAATATTCAATTGGCGTTTACGGACACAAATACAAATTAAACGTTAGTACATGTAAGAATCTTTGACGTGCATAAGCATAAAAATAAATAACTTCTAAACAAGAATGATTTCTTGCTTATCTGATAAGAATCGGAGTTCCGCCGCGGGATCATAAAATCGGACGATTTCCAACGCTATCGTTCATATTAAACTCAGCTTTAAGCCAGCCACTCGGAGGAACTCGGGGGGATTTTTAGCGAGGGCAACAGTTTTACCCTCTGAGGAAATCCGCGATCATAGACTTTGTCCCTCAGAGTGAGCAAGGAAAGTGGGTCTAACTTGTTGAGTGTACTGTATTTACGCAAAAATCTGCTCTTTCCAAGACAAAAAGTGAAAAAGTTGTAAAAAGGATAGATCTGTGAGAGTGCAGCTTTAAGCTTATGTACAAAATGATCAGAGAGGAAGGCACTTATGTTCTTAAGTCATCTTGAATGTTCAATGTCCCTGAAAATACATACGGAAGAGACAGTTTTGTCTTGGGGATAAATTATACTATTCCAACACTACGAGTAATTTGACATGATATTTTGTTTATGTTTATAAAATACTGTAAATATTTTATTACAAAGTTGACATTTTGAAATTAACTTTTGACTGTTATTCTCAGAAAACAATTGATTAAAACAGTATTGGCCTAATTAAAAATGTGCTGACTTACATTATGTCGGAGCTTGCAATCAAGGTATTAGAATCAAGATGGCGGCCTAGTTTTAGTGTCTGTGCTATTTTGTAGGGATAAAACGATGATCGTGTATTGTCGAAAGTCAATTATTTGTGTCCGAGGTCGGCGATAATTGATTTCATTATTACATAATCGATTATCGCTAATGTACGGCAAAGGGAAGTAACCGTGATGTGCAGATTTTCATTAAAATTGGAAACAGTACGGACTTATATGGGGTTATACGGCAATTAGAAATCAGGGGAGCTAACTCTCGCAACATCCGTTTCAAAATGTCAGCTCCCATGGACGAACGTGTCTTTTTAAAGTAAAAAATCATCTTCATTGTAATATCAAATACAATTTTTTTTTATCAAGTAAAAATGATTATTTATTCAGCATTTCCCCATGTTATATCTTGCTAGAAAAATATTAAATTCATTTCAACATGATGTCATGATAATTGATAAGTATTTTATGTAAAATATTGGAACATTTTTTTTTAAATGCTACATATAAATACATTTTGTACTATATTTTTGTTCCAAATTATGTAATATCTGTTTTAAAGTGATGAAAATGCTGATAATTATGTAAATAATTCATCAGTTTATGGTTGATCTTTTTAATGAATATAAAACTACTGTCTGTTATATACTTGTAGTGTGGAAAAATCAAGTTTTTATTCTCAATTATTTTAGAATTAAGTTATCTCCTAAAAACATTATACTAAATTATCAATTGTAACCTGGAATGTATAACAAAACAGCATATAAAACATAACTGATATGTTTATTCATTTAAAGACATGTATGTACAAACCAATATAGTGTTGGATATATTTGTAATTTATTGTTCCATTTCGATGATATAATCGATGATTGATCGAAATGGCACGTCCGTTTATTTTCGATGATCGATTATGACTTTGGTTTGATTTTCAATCCCTACCATTTTGACAATATTTGTGTGAACGTTTGACCTGTTGTGTTTAAATAATTGTGGAAATATGGATGATAAAATAGCATGTCTGATAAAAGTAATTAAAATTTTTCATTGTTTTGTTCAACATGTTAATCATGGTAAGTCGAGGATATGTACCCAGCCAACTGTTAAGTGAAGAGGTAGGCATGTGCTCTCTTTAATGTAGTGTTTTAGCTAGAAATGAAAAAGGGCAGAGTGGGCCCAAAAAGGATCAGTATACTTTCTTTAATTAAAGCTTCACTCTCACAGAATTACTGTTTTCCAACTTTTTTCATTTTTAGCTCGATTATTTGAAGAATAGGTGGGCTATACTACTTCATTCAATTGACTTAATACTTCACACAGTTGTTCAGGGCCATCACATGATGAGGTTAGATAACTCCATATTATTCTTTACACAGATTATGGCCCCTGATTGACTATGGAACTTAGGTTAAAGTTTTAGGGCAGGTTGGGATATTTATTAATAACTTCTATACCCTTTGTACAATTGACTTAATACTTCACACAGTTGTTCAGGACCATCACACAATGAGGTTACATAATTCTATATCCTTAATACAAGTTATGGCCCCTGATTGACTTAGGTTAAAGTTTATAGGCAAGTGAAAGTTATGGGCAAGTTGGGATTTAAATAAAAAACTTCTATACCTTTCGTTCAATGCACTTAATAAAATTCAAAATAATTTCCGACCATCTTACAACAAGAAACATAACTCCATTTTAACCCTAAATACAAATTATGTCCCTCCAATATTTTTTTATTTTTTTTTATTTCTTTTGACAGGCACATTTTTACATTCTTAACCAGTTTTTTACCTAGGGAAAACAAGGAGGGCTATACTATTTGGCCCTTGAATTTTTTTTTTTTTTAATTTCTTTTGAAAGGCATATTTGTATATTCTTTACCACATTTTCAATATGGGAAATCAATTTATTTGAATGAATTGCGTCATTTTTCGGGTGGTGGGAGGGCAGCATCAAAGTCACCTTATGTATTGAATAATTTTAGTTAGGTTTGACATAAATAGACTAAACTTGGTAATATTAGATTGTTATTTTATTCACTTCTAAGTCAAAACGGTGAAGTCGAGCCCGCTGTCATACGACAGCTCTTGTTTGACTTAGAATTTACAATAAAGTGTGCGTACCACCTCAAATATTTTCCAATTCAATTGTCATCTGGCTTTGAAACTTTGCACACTTGTTCACCATCATGCCCCCAACCTGTACAGAGGAGGAGGTAATTCTATCAAGTCTTTTGACAGAATTATGCCCTTTTTTGACTTTGGATAGCATTTGAATGTTTTTCCAGTTACGTCATTAAAACAAGGAAAGTCGATGGTAGCCGTCCAATGAAAACGCTTCGTGTATTTAAGTCATAGCCGAGTGCGCGGTCAAGGTCAAAATTGCAAGAAGGTGATTCGAAGTGAAAGTAGAAATACTGCAACAAAAAAAGTTTGATTTGGATAAATACGCGTCTTACTCAATGAGTTTTTAACGGTATGAATGATATTTTAAGCTTCTCTTTGTAATGCATACGGAAAGTTTGCATGTCAGTCTGTTTTTAACGTGTTTTAGGGGGGAAACGTTGTTTTTCAACCTCCCGGTTCTTTCGTAATGGCGAATTTCAGCTTCTGGTCGGTGCATTTTGTTGGAATATGCCGTAAAAGTCAATCTTACTAGCATAAAAGTTATATTTTTCTTGTAGATGGGAATCTTACCTTATCAGAACAGTAAAAAATTATTAGATTATCTCAATTATTTTAGGAACTATGCTCTATTGATTAGCCGTTTGGAATTGATGATTTTTTGCACATGTTTTCACTATCTTGACCGAAATAAATAAATAATTTAAAAAAATAAAATAAAAAAAATAAAAAAATAAATAAAAAATAATAATAAGAAAATATGAAATAAGTATGTATTACTGTATCCAGGCAATGTGACGAGCACCTGTGCTTCTGTGTGTAGACCTGTTTACACGGGGACACACTGAAAATTGGAATTTGCTGTACAGTTTCTGACTACAGAAAAAGAGGAGAATGTGACATTGGATTTGGCTTGTTTGTCTAAAAGACAATAAAGTTATACCAACATATTGCATACCATTTTAAAGGGCATTGACTCCTCTTTTCATGTCACCTATTTTAAAATGGATTGTATGTTGATTAAGAAACTTAAAAAAACTCGACTCAACTGTAAAATCTGGTAAGTTTGAGTTACATGTACATACCTTGTTTCTTTCTTGTATATCAGACATTAAATTTCCTCTGATGTGTTGTTTATCTCATTATATATACCCAAAATGATATTAATCAACATTTTAGACACAAACAATGAGCCAGATGTCTTTGGTTTTGCCAGTGCAAGTTTCAGTGACTATTAAAAAGACTACAAAAGTGTAGAAGCACATATTAAAATCATGCACATATATATACAGAATTGATTTTAAAATTATCATGATGTGAAAATGACAGCTTGTTTTGCCTTTATAATACAGACTATTGTTGCATCATTTAATCGATTACCAATTATTTGCAAATATTTAGGTCCTGAGTGAGAATTG
Source organism: Mya arenaria (assembly GCF_026914265.1). Taxonomy (NCBI): domain Eukaryota; kingdom Metazoa; phylum Mollusca; class Bivalvia; order Myida; family Myidae; genus Mya; species Mya arenaria. Next base: position 38,267,268 of record NC_069126.1, read on the forward strand.
TTTATATTTATATTTTAAATCTGCGTTAGGAAGTCTGGATTTTTTTCACTTAACGTTTTTTTCCCATATATATCCAATATGGCTGCTGTTGTTTCTGCTACAGCGGGGTTGGCCATTTCTCGGCCACTGGCCAAATGTCAGGTCGAAAGTTGGCTGTTTTCTGGCTGTTTCTTGGCCAAATATGGGCCACTCTGTTTAGACACCAGCCACTCAAAACGACCCGGCCAATTTTCAGCCAGTTTATGGCCAAATCCATGGAAATTGCTGGGAAATGGCATTCTTGTTTAGGTTTTCATATTTATCTATAATTATTTTAATAACTGATTTTTGGCAAAATGTTTGATAATTTTACAAAGATTTAAAATGAATAACATTTATGCTGCGGCTGTCATTTTATTTTCTGCGAACTTGGAACATTTTGGCATTTATTCTTGTAAGAAATACATAACTTAGATAGTATTTAACTTGAGAAATTTTGGACTTTCTGAAAGTATGGACACTACGAATATATTTGAAGAAGTTGTAATTTTTAAAATAATGCCCTCTAACAGCTGTGGCGCAACACTATTATACAACAGGCAGTATGGAGTACAAAACAAGTGTGCACAACTTCAAAACATGCATTGTATAAAAAAATAAAAAAAAAATATGGAAAATCCATCTTATTTTTATTCTTTTTTCTCAATGCTCATTTTTCGACATCTTTTTCTTATTTTTATTCCCTCCACCTGGTGCTTAATTTTGTAAGAATTCCCGTAAAACGAAAAATAAAAAACTCTGGCCTTATGCTTGACAACTTTTCATATAATTCTTTCTATCAAATTTTAACATACTTTAATCATTTGACCAGTGTCTTTTTTGTACATTTCTGATTGTTTGACGTTTAATAACTTCGCCTACTTGTGATGTTTTATAATTGGATGATACAAGACCCAATAATCGGATAAGTAGATTACCAATTATAAATGGCAAATTGCGATGTTTTGATGTCATAATGAACAACAATTAGCACCCTGATTAGCGTGAATTACGTTAATCCGACCCACGGTGATGACAGTCGTATGCCTTATCACGCGCTGATCTGTGACAGATTAGGAGACGGCGATATTGACCAATGAAATATTTTTAGGGCTTAACTTTGAGATTAACAATGTTCTTAAAGGCCAGAAGGGTGCATGAGGGCTGGAAAAATATGACAGGTTGTTAAAAAAGAGGCAACGGGGTGGGGTCAAATAAGGGCAGGGCAGGCCGCCCTTCCATTCCCCATGATCTAAAACACTATTAATGTGTGCCATGGAGCTCAATGGATGTGTTCTGGGAATGACGGAACTTTAAGAGCAAATTTAGTGTGTCAAGAACATTCTGGTTGGTTTCAGGGTTTCAAAATTAGTATTTAAAGGTTATTTAGGGCTTAAACTAAGTTCAAGGGAACCAGCACACCCACTTAACACTTCAGTGGTGTCTGATTATTAGGGATTGAAAATCGGACCAAAGTCATAATCGATCATCGAAAATAATCGGACGAGCCATTTCGATCAATCATCGATTATATCATCGAAACGGAACAAGTGAATATGTTAGAAATATAACCAAAACTATATTGGTTTGTACATACATGTCTTTAAATGAATAAACATATTACAATCAGTTATGTTTTATATGCTGTTTTGTTATACATTGCAGGTTACAATTGATAATTTAGTAAAAAAATTTTAAGAGATAACTTGATAGTCGTGACCCGGAAATGACTCACTTGGGGTTTTTCCAATAATTTGGTCATGTGATGCCGGTACAAATACAACCGCCATTTGCATTTATCAAAATGAGTACTGTTTCTGTTTCGTAGCCGTTCTGTTGCCGACTTACAGCGTTATTTGAGAGAAAGGGGTGTCACATTTAGTAATTCTAGGAAACCTGCATTAGTAGAACTTGTAGTTTGGCAGAAGAGCTGAGGATTGAGGTTGATCCCGACGGATTATTAGAAGATCGGCCTGAAGTCGTTCGTCAGAAGCTGATGCTGAGTGACATGTGCCTTGTGTCTCCACAACGGCTGTCTGGGACTAACGATCTGTCTATCGTGCCAGTTCTGTCAATTTTTGACATCTACAATTACTTAATAACTTTCAATAACTATGATCACGCCTCCCTAAGGGCATATCACCAGCTTGAGGGATATTCTATGTTCCGAGATGGCTATACACGAGGTATTGAGACGGTGCCATATCCCAATACTGGTAAGACTCTGTCAGTATGTAGTTGTTTTAAATACTATAATTTGATTATGATGACGATGATGATGATGATGATGATGATGATGATGATGATGATAAAAATCTTGTCATTATGCATGTACATTTACCACCATTTTGAAACAAATAATGTTTTAAATAGCACACAAATTTCATGTGTGCATATAAATTTATATCATGAAGTTTAACAGGAAAGGTTATTTTTCAATTGTTTTATCAGACGCTTAATTAATTGTTATGCTATCATTGCAAGTAAAAACAATTCAGCAGCATATTGAATTATGATGCATAAAATGTATGTTTTATTCTTTGTTGCAGCCTTTGTTGCTGTGAAAGCCAATGTGAAACCGCGGACGAATGATAAAGATCCAGTATCCAAGAGAGGCTACTACAGCTGTTGGATCATGATGAAGAACAGTGACGAGGGATCCATTCAATCTGCCTATTGCAGTTGCAAAGGAGGGTAATGGTCTAATTTACTCTTCCTTAACTACACTTCATGTTTAATACTTGTCACAGATCTATGCAGAAAAGTATGTGGCCTACCTGGGAATCGGACCAGGGACCTGTTCTTGGAAGTTGTATGCTCTACCAACTGAGCTAATCAGCCCTGGATAACTGATATATTCAATTAATAGAACTGAGACATAGATTCCCTCTAACTTGCTGGACCATATATCCACTGGCTATATTTGTTAAACTGCAGTGCAGTCTCACTGACATGCAGGGTACTGGCCACGGTCCCTTGTTGGACACAATTTCTCACATACTCAGAAAAGTTTGAAGCCCGTCTGGAGATTGAACCCAGGACATCCTGTGCACAAAAAATTATCTACCAACTTAGATAACAGACCCTGGATAACTTGTATTCTCTGATCTGTATAATAGTTCAGTACCATGAACTTGAGTTATACAAAAAACATCCATAGATATAATCTAATATTTAATTTGTTATTTTAGATCATATTTTATCATAGCTTACTTATTGATACTCTTATATAAACCCATTCCAAATTATAAGATATAATTTGATGCCACATATTTATCTATAAGTTTGTTTAGGCATGGATGTTTTGTGGCTGCTCATCTTAATACCATTGCTTTTTGATAGCATTGATGGATACTGTCGACATGTTGTGGCAACCCTCTTCGAAGTCCTTGACTTTGTACAAGACTTCAAGAAGACCAGCTGTACTTCAGGGCCATGTATGTGGGTTCGGCGTGCTTCTCAGGCCGATCAACTAGGCAAATCTATTCCTGCCTCACAACTTGAGACTTCAATTATGGTGGAGCCCAGGTATATTTCATTTGTGTTTAGTTAATTTACTTCAAGATAAGTTCTATATTTAGCACCCACCATATGAAATTGAGTCAGAGGTAATAGGTGAACTAAATGTTTTCTAAAAATAACCAGGCTGTGTCTGTATTAGTGATGAGCACAGGCTAAGTACCTATTTTGAGTTAATATAAGAATTGGAAAAAATAATTTCTCCTGCATTGTATGTTTTTTGATAAACATGTGTGCACATAAATTATTTTTTCCAATACTTATATTAACCCAAAATTATCTGCATGATACTACATGTACCAAAAAATGCAAAAAAAACCCTATTAACTGGAAACTGATGTACTGTGATTTTTGAAACATGTTTTAATGAAATATTAAAGGCTATAAAATATTAGATTAACATTCCTCACCCCTGTCTGAAACCCAATCAATAAGTTATATATATATATTTATATATGTATAAATAGATGTATTTTTAAAGATGAAAATAAACTGCCAACAAGCCCCATCTTAAGACAATAACCTTAACATTTCATACTCTGGCCTTTTCTTACTTGCCTACAGTTAAGGTTTTTGTTTCCTGTTTGCAGCACACAGACAGCAATGCCACTGTATTCGCCATTGTCTGATGAGTATCCAGTGCCAGATCCTAACGATTTCCTTGAAAAAGTGAAAACTCTTCAACCAACAGCCTGCGGATTACGTGCCATGTATGACTGCTCATATAAAAAGAATTGTACTTCATCACCTCTGAGCGTCAAAACACCAATGGAAAGAGCTGAACAATTTATGAAGGAACATATATGTGAAAATTTATCTTGTAACTGTTCTAATATATTTATGTATTATTATCTTACTTATTCAGAGAATGAATGTGAGCAAATTGAACAATTAACAAGAGGTCAATCAAAAAATAATAACTGGCATCGGATGAGAAAAGGACTATTAACTGCATCCAATTTTCATAAAATTACACATTCAACTGATTTAAATCGAACAGCAATTGCGTTCCAAAAAAATTCAGTGTTTGCAGAAAACTCTATTCCAGACTCCATATTATTTGGGCAGCGATTTGAAAATAAAGCTGTGACATTTTTATAAAGACACATAGGTTTAAACATAAACATTGTTCTGTAAAAGTTACTGGGCCAGTTGTTTTTCTAATGAAGACCCAATTTTAGCTTGTTCACCAGATGGAATAGTTGATTGCAAAATATGTGGGAAATTTTTGATTGAAATAAAGTGTATGTATAAATATAAGTGTTTTCACCCTAAAAATGCCTTGAAACTTGCAAATGTCTGTGTTGAAGATGAAAACAATAATTTAACATTGAGGCGTTCACATACATATTTTGACCAAGTACAAGGACAAATGGGAGTAACTGGCCTCACAAAATGTGTGTTGGTTGGGTACACACACAAAGGCATTTGTTCCATAACAGTTGACTTTGACGAGTCATTTTGGAATAATTCTAAAAATAAATTGTTTAAGTTTTACACTGATGCATACTTTCCACTTTTGAAAAACATATGCTGTACAAATTGAAGGACTAATGCCTTGTCTGTGTTCATCTCATGTAGACAGCATAACAGTTTTATTACAACTGTTATTTAGAACATATGTTAAAAGAATTGTTGCTCTTGTGAGATCAATTTATATCTTTAAGGTATATGGTGCACAAATGGCATTCCTGTATTTTTCCATCCATTTGATATTGATGCCTTGTGATACCATTATTTTGGTATAATTTGTACACAAAGTATATTGCTTTCCTGATATTCAAACATGAAAACCATGAAAGGCAATATATCTACAATATTCAATAGTATGGTCCAAGGAAAACAATCACAATATTGCAATATGCTGACCTGCTTTTTATGACAAATGTTACACACTGGCAAAGTTATTGTTAAATATTGTTTTGTTCTATATTTCAAATACAATTGGAGCAATCTTTAAATGAACAAAATTCATATTTGTATTAATGTGTTATTGAATAACATATTCATATTGAAACATACAAGTCTCTCTGCATGAGCTTTTGTACCATAATTGATGTATAAATACCATTAAACATTGTTCGATGTTTGCATCTGTTGTATAGTCCATCTATCTTCTGATATGATAAAAAAGCAAGTTATTAAATGAGGGAGTAATTAATCCAGTTGTTTTTGTGTACTTGTACCCAACTTTACCTACAAGATGTAGGTTTTAATGCTCGAGTGGAAATTCAAAATTCAGGTTCAAGAATGTAATCACACATTTATTACCAAATATAAGTATTGTACATACATATTGATTTCATACTTCCACTTTGGGTTTTGGTTTTATACAAAAGTATACATTATTCCCTGACATAAGAACACATGTACATAAAAATGCTTAATTTTTATACATAAAAAGAATGTATACTCATAAACCTATTTGGCAAAAAAGAGAATGTGGCATATGCTTTAGGCGAGACATGGCTGTAAGTTGCTAACAACTGCAACAATTGTTGTAATTTGCCTCAACAGAAATCGAAACTTCAATGGAATTGTGCCTGACAAAATTTTAAAGGTCTTCATTCTTCGGATAGCTCTTTCAACATGAATTCTAACAGAGGCAATAGATCTTGAACGTTTAATTGCTTTACTGCTGAGGCATTTTCCATGTGTAAATGCCGGTATATTTAGTGTAGCTTTCTTTGGAAGTAACAAGTGCCTTATATTAAAACCACGATCAGCCATTATATCATCGCCTTCTTCAATATTGTCTATAAATCCTGAAACTTGTACAATTTTGGCATCACTTATAGAACCAGGGTAAATGTTAGATATAAATGTAATAGCCCCAGATGGAGATATACCAATTACTTGTTTGAATGTATTTGAATGCTTATAATTTAACCATGTTGCCTTTTGAGCAGCTGGTCTCAATGGCTTTTGTACAAAATACTCAGTACAATCAATAATTGCACGTGTTCTTGGATATCTAGCAAATGATTGGGGTAAGTTTACTTTTACTATTTCTTTTGAAGGCCATATAATTAAAGCCTGTAAACACTGGTGTAACAAATTGGTCTAAGAGATAAAAATTCTACTGACATGACTATTAGATACACCAAACAGGTATGACAAGTGTTTGTTTCCAAATCCCATTCGGATTTTAACTAAACAGAGTAACATTTCTATAAATAATGATTGTGATGTTCTTTTTCTCCCTCGGGTTTGGTTGGAACGTGGAGTGTTCTTGTATTTACCATCCCAAAGCTTAGTATTTTGAGCTGCAGGCAATATCCAGTCAAAAAGCCAGTGAAGAAGTGCTACTGTTGGGAAACCAGTATATTGAAAACATGTAGCATTGGTTTTTAGAATATAGTGAATAAAGTCAACCGATGTGTTATCAGATGTCTGTGTTCCAAAGTCTTTTGTGCTACTAATACTCTCTATTTTAACATCTGGGCTATTTTCACACTGAATGATATCCTGAAACACAGGTAGGTTTAAATTGCATAGAAAGATATTTTCATGTCTGCTGTTATCAGTGCTAAAATTATCACGGTTGGAATATGTTAATTTAGACTTTTTCGACTGCTGTTGAGGTGTTCTCCTCTCTGAAGGTCGTTTGCGACTTGAAGTGGCAATGGGTGTTGAGGTGTGGGTGGGGTAGGTGGCAGGTATTGGATCTATGGCTCCCTCAAGGAAGTGCTGAAAATAAATAAACTCATTGTTGTATCAGCTACAAAGTATTTAAGTTTTTACCAAAATACATTGACAAATAAACTTAACGACAGTGTGCTGGTCTTATAGAGTTAATACTCATAAAAAGTAATATCAAGCAACCACTGTCAATAATATAGGCCTGCAAACTGCACTTCCGATACGAATTCTTCATTTAACTAATATTTAGTCTTACATCAGGACATTACAAACAAACCTTCAAGCATACGAAATGATGTTTTCCAATTTTCTCAACCGATAGATCCTGATGTGGCCTGCCACAATTTTTGATCCACTGTTTACAACGGTCGTGGCTCTTTGTTGGTTTAGGAAATGGCTTAAAATAAACGTCTTTCATGTGTGGCTTGTCTTTATACCGACTGTCACTTTTGCAAGTTCCCCAACTGCAGCGTTTTGTAACCATGTTGTGTTTATTTACTCTTAAATTACGATTGTTTTGCTAAAAACAGCGTTTAAATTTGGCGCTATCGATTGACTTTGTTTGTACCGGTGTCACGTGACGTAAATATTGGAAAAACCCACATACGGATTTCCGGGCTTGAACTATTCTAAAATAATTGAGAATAAAAACTTGATTTTTCCACATTACAAGTATATACCATACAGTAGTTTTATATTTATTAAAAAAATCAACCAAAAACTGATGAATTATTTACATAATTATCAGCATTTTCATCACTTTAAAACAGATATTACATAATTTGGAACAAAAATATAGTACAAAATGTATTTACATGTAGCATTTTAAAAAATGTTCCAATCTTTTACATGAAATACTTAACAATTATCATTACATCATGTTGAAATGAATTAAATATTTTTCTAGCAAGATATAACATGGGCAAATGCTGAATAAATAATAATTTTACTTGATAAAAAAATGTATATATGATATTACAATGAAGATGATTTTTTCCTTTAAAAAGACACGTTCGTCCATGGGAGCTGACATTTTGAAACGGATGTTGCGAGAGTTGGCTCCCCTGATTTCTAATTTCTCTGTATAACCCCATATATGGATTTTTATGCACTCTTTATGGTAGTCATTTATTTTCATACCTATAGTTTGTTCATTAGTAATAAAAGCACTTTTATGGAATTTCAACTTCTAAAAACACTATGCACTAAAAAACTATTTCAAGAATTTTGTACAATTGCTCGAGGTCATGGGTATCAAAGATGCATAGAACGTTGACTGTGCAGGTTAGAAGGCATTCCCACCTTGTTATTTTGTGGAAAATTTCGACAATGTTGCAAAATATAATTTACTTCCAGTAATATAAGTATATTTTATTGATCACACGCATGATGTCATAGGTTAGTAACCTAAAGCAAGTTATGCAAGTTCTAGATGATCAGATTTTAAATTTTATTCAGAAGTTTTACATTTAAAAACAACACATAGCAAATCCTATGTGGAACTACATTCTCCATTTATAGCTCAAAGGCCAGAAGAGCTTATGCAATGGTAATTTCATTAGAGCTCGGTTCCTTTCAAAAACCGGCCAGATCCGCCCATGCATGCCTAGATTATAGGGCTTGAAAGAGTAAGAAAATGCTATTTTTAGCTTAGTCTATTTTTAGCAAAGTCTATCCAGGGCATCTCAATTCTGACAATTTTCCTGTCTGGGCCAATTTTGACTATGCATGACGAATTTCTTTTACAGAAAATGGTTAAAAAATTGGTCTGAAATTTGTTCATTTTTTATATTTTCAGTCCAAAATGGCCAAGTCAGTAAAAAATTTAACACATAAAGTGATAAACCTGGTTTGTCATTCACAAATCCCCCCCAACACCCGATAAAAGGGACAAGATAGCTATCAGATTAACACAACCAGCTGCTTTGTTTGGCTACGATGAACACTATATACATGTATGGTCTAATTTGCAGATGCTTGTAATCAGGTGGTAGATGACAGGAGACATATGTTACTGACTTATAATTATATGCAAATATTTTGTATATTGTTCACTTTTTTATTAGCTCTACTGGCCAAAGGCCAGAAGATCTTATGCGATGGTAATGTGTACGTAGTATGTGAGTCCGTGCGTCTGTAAACATTTGCTTGTGAACAATTGACCAGCCAGATCTGCCCATGCATGCCTAGATTATGGGCCTTGATAGTATAAAAAATGCTATTGTGTAAACAATTGCTTGTGAACCTGATACAGTCTACCTTTCCTTTCGAAAACCAGCCAGATCCGCCCATGCATGCCTAGATTATGGGTCTTGATAGTATTATGACGCTAATTTCTGTTGTCGAACGACTACCCGAAGACGGCACAGCGAAGATTGCTAGATAGGGTCGTCCCTGTGAATAAGATGACAAGTACCCAAATCAGACTTCCGATGTTGATTGTCCAAGGTTAAATGACAACTTATAATAAACTAAATATTAAAGTAAATCAGCATAATGATGTAAATGCATGAATATGTAACAATAAGGAATATTAACAATATTTGGGGAATATTGATAATAACAACGCTTAGCAATGTGAAAGGTACGAATAAATATGAATGTATTAAATAGAGAAACAACTTGTATGACTAATATATAGTACAAGTGAATTATAAGGTCAACAGTGGGTATTTGCAACATAATTGTAACAACAATATACATAACTTATTTTAGCCTATTTAAAGAACTTAATTTAATTCCAAGCTTTAAAGTCAAAAATATAATAACAATCTAATAACAGAGTAAAACCACATACCTGTGAATAAGATGACAAGTACCCAAATCAGACTTCCGATGTTTATTGTCCAAGGTTAAATGACAACCTGGACAGTGAGAAGTCATGGGTTTCAATACTTAATTTGAGGCTAAGTTGCCAACAACTGGCACTGTCATCTTAAGTGTTTTACTCAGCTTAGAATTAAGAGTTTCCTTTCAGATAATCCTTGTTTCTTTGATCTAATATATGCTTATCACAACTTGTCTGCCTTGCATAGGTGTTTAAGACTAATTCTTATGATAGCAAAACCATAGAACAAAAACAGTGCTAAAATGTAGTGACAACAGTCAAAAGTAAGAATTTAGTGTTGGCTTAAGAAATTACTGAAGTTATGCAAGTTGCAAATATGATGACAAATATACAAAATATAACATTAAATGTTTATAATATCAAGAAAGAATTATAAGTTATCTGAGTCAATTCTAGATCAATCGACAATCATTTCTATACAAAATATGATAGGTCAATCTTAAATTTAAATGTTCATTTTTTATTGTACTAAAGACATTATTATTCAATATTTTGCAACAAAATATAATGCAAAAAGAATGATCATAGTAATAGTATAAAAAATGCTATTGTGTAAACAATTGCTTGTGAACATGATACAGTCTTCAGTTTTGATTGTATCTTGATGAAACTTGTACAGTATTTAGATATCCATTAAAGCTTGGTTCCTTTTAAAAACCAGCCAGATCCGCCCATGCATGCCTAGATTATGGGTCTTGAAAGAATAAAAAAATGCTATTTTTAGCTTAGTCTATTTTTAGCCAAGTCTACATGAGCGAAGTCTATTTTTAGCCAAGTTTACATGTAAAGTCACAATTGCTTGAGAGTGTTGTTCAAATTATGCCCCTGGGGTCATTACTGGCCACACCACAGGTTCAAAGGTTTGGTATACTTAAATTGGGAAATATTAAAAACCTTTTTGTCTGAAACAGCTATGCAGATCCTTGCTATTTTGAACAAGGCTTAATTTAAGTGGTCCACTACCATGGTTGTTCAAATTATGCCCCTTGGGTCAATACTGGCACAGCCCCGGGGGTCACAAGTTTCCTAGGGACTTATTTCAGAAATAATTTCAAAATCTTCTTGTTTCAAACCACAATATTCATACCTTTGATATTTGTTGTGGAGCATCATATGATGACCGTCTAGCAAAACATTTGAAATTTTGCCCCTTGGGCAAAAGCTGGCCCCACCCCTTTTGATTTACTTTTAAATTTTTTAAAGTTACAGCAATGAAATTTCCAACATGTGTACAGTTTTGCAAAAGAGCATCTATGTTGTCCTCGGATATCGTTGACTTTGACCTTTTGACCAACTTTTTTATTTTTAAAGTGACACTCTTATTCAAAATCAACACATACACATGTATAACACACATGGATTTTGAGTGATAAACCTTTAACTACTGACTAAATAATGCATTTATGGAAAATATTAATTCCTGATAATTTAAGATTGTATTAAACCGTGTATTTAATAGCTGAAAATGCAAAAAATATTAAATGATTGGTGAATGCTTCAAGATTTTCTGTGATTTACTATAGTATCTGCACCTTTCTTTCAAATTAAACTAGGTATCCTTCATAAGAACCATTTTTCGACAATTATTCATTGCTTTAGGTATATCAAAACAATTATATTAATTATGGTTAATCTTATTTGGGAGTAAGAGTACATCTTTAAAGCCACGGAAATGAAATTTTGACCATGAGTACAGTTTTGAAAGCAAATATTTTTTACCCTCAGATTACCTTTACTTGGCACATATTGAAATAGTTAATGCAACTAATCTGCTTACAACACTTTCTATCCTCAGATGTAGAACATGCACCATTTTCAGCTAACCCAAGCACAAAAAGTGAACAATATATTTGTTACCTATTACTCATACGTTCATGCTCTGGATTGAAAATGACCGCAAGAGCCATGCCAGTAGAGCATAGGCCCTCTTGGGCCTCTTGTTTTAATTTACTTTTATAAACCTCTAAAAATGAAAAATAAGAAATCATACTCACTGCTTACATCCATATTCCACTCATTGGCACTATAATGGAAGATGCGTTGGAGCATTTTCAACACATTACAAAATGTTATGGCTCCAATGATTGCCTACTGTGTTTTATTTGATGGAGTTTGCAATTAAGCCAAAACATTTATTGATTTGTCAATATTTATTTTATAATAACTATTAACCAACCAAATAAATTAAATGTGCAAACTAGACATATGATTAGATGAAGCCTGTGGACAAATGAGATTCTTCTTATTATTAAAGAAGGATTTGCCATATGAAAAAACGTCCATGTAAAATTATTTGGACTAATGAAAATGGTGACCTAATTTATCTGTGTTGCTATTTCTTTCAGTTGGAATGCTATACATATAAGATGATGGCAGTGTACCGGTTTTGCCAGCAGGCAAGGAAAACTTCAGCTACAAATCATACAGGTACAGTACAGGGACAGTATTCCATTTACTTTGTTCTGAATTATTTTTGTGCTTGACTTTTTGAAACAAGGGATTACATTTTATGCTTATATCCAGGGCTTCCCAATTCTCACAATTTGCCTGTCTTGGCCGATTTTGACCATGTATGACCGATTTCATTAACAGAAAAATGGTTAAAAAATCGGTCTGAAAGTTGTTCATTTTTTAGCTCTACTGGCCAAAGGCCAGAAGAGCTTATGGGATGGTAATGTGTACGTAGTATGTGCATCTGTGCGTTCGTGCGTCTGTAAACAATTGCTTGTGAACACGTCTTCAGTTTTGATTGTATCTCGATGAAACTTGTACAGTATCTAGATATCCATTAGAGCTGGGTTCCTTTCGAAAACCAGCAAGATCCGCCCATGCATGCCTAGATTATGGCCCTTGATAGTATAAAAAAATGCTATTGTGTAAACAATTGGTTGTGAACACAATACCGTCTTCAGTTTTGATTGTATCTCAATGAAACTTATACAGTATCTAGATATCCATTAGAGCTCGGTTCCTTTCGAAAACCAGCGAGATCCGCCCATGAATGCCTAGATTATGGGCCATGAAAGTTTTAAAGAAATGCTTAATATTTTTAGCCAGGCCTGCATGAGCGAATTCTATTTTTAGCCAAGTTTACATATACATGTAAATTCAAGTCTAGAGGAGACAATTTGCAAGTCTAGGATTTTGAGAGACAATTTGCTTTTTGCTTTTGCAGTTGATTTTGTGAATTACTCTGCCTTGTTCTTGTTGAAAGCCCAAAGGCCATTTTTTAGCTTTAAGTTCTGTAGTTTCAGGGTTCGAATTTAGACATGCATACTCGCAAAATGCGAGCGACATTTGCAAAGTGCGAGTGACTTTTATTCAAGCTCGCAAAATTCTGCGAGTGGCTTTTTCTAGACCACAAAATGTTAAAAGGAAAGTAGAATAAACATGAACGTAACTCCGCTACATAGTCATGTGTAAACAGGCTAAAAGTGGCATGTTTAAACAACCAGTATAAAGAAGACAGTACGGAGTTACGCTCTAGTAAGTTTTCAAAAATAGAACAAATACGGAAAAGGCGGAGTTTAATCTCGAACCTTTCCAGGATGCTCCGAGGCGTGCATAGTACATAGTGAATACAAATAACGTAATCAACTAGCTCAATCATTGGCTAAATTTAGCGCTTTCGCGCACTATATGTAAACCCCATCAACTATTGAATATATTTCCGCCCAACTGTCAAAGTGAATAGCCTGCGTCAATCAATATATTTCATGGTCCAAATCATCCATGCTACATTTACTGTTGCTTTTATTTCTTTTATATTTATAACTATATTTATAACGTTACTGTTTTTACACATTATATTGTTTTTAATACTTATAGACTGAATGAAATCTGTAGCGTGCTTGCCGAATGGGTATTACCCGATGGCGAGGGTAACTATACAAAGTGAACAATGTCAAATTATTGGACAGCTTTGTTATCAAAACGCGGCCAGCATCTGATGAGTCTTTCCGTACCCCTTAAAAAGGATAAGCAATCTTAAAGTTTTAGAAGTCTAGTCACTCAAGATTGATACTTTCTAATATTCATAATATGTATTAGGTGTAAAATTCTACTGTTAGACAATATTATAAGGGAATAAAGCAAAAAATAAAATTGCAAGTTGATTTTTCATTTTGAGAGTTGCTTCAAAAAGCACTCGCAAAATTTTGCTAGTGCTCCTCAAAGTTAAATTCGAACCCTGAGTTTGTGCAATCATCTTATAATAACAAAATTGGTTGTGAATGTTTAAGTTATGCACCTGGTGTCATTACTGGCCACACCCAGGGTTCACAGGTTTGGTAAACATAAATCTGGAAAGGTTTGAAAATCTTTTTGTGTGTTGTGCATCCATCTCAGCACAATTGATTGTGAATTGATCAATGTTGTCCTAGGATGCCCTTGACTTTGACCTTTTGAAAGCATTTTTTTTTGTCAGATGACTTTTACTTCACACATATTAAAATAGTTCATGCAACTAATCTGCTTACAATACTTTCTGGGCTCAGATGTTGAACGTGCTACGTTTTCAGGTAACCCAAACACAAAACATAAACTATATGTCTGTTGCCTTTTACCCATACATACATGCTGTGAATTGATATGACCACAAAAGCCATGCCAGTAGAGCATAGGCCCTTTTGGGCCTCTTGTTATATTTTCAGTCCAAAATGGCCAAGTCAATAAAAAATTTAACACATAAACCTGGTTTGTCATTCACAAATCCCCCCAACACCCAATAAAATGGACAAGATAACTATCAGATAAACTCAACCAGCTGCTTTGTTTGGCTAGATGAACACTATATACATGTATGGTCTAATTGGCAGATGCTTGTAATCAGGTGGTAGATGACAGGAGACATATTTTACTGACTTATATGCAAATATTTTGTATATTGTTCACTTTTTTATTAGCTCTACTGGCCAAAGGCCAGAAGATCTTATGCGATGGTAATGTGTACTGGTAATGTGTACGTAGTATGTGAGTCCGTGCGTCTGTAAACAATCGCTTGTGAACATGATACAGTCTTCTTTTTTGATTGTATCTCGATGAAACTTGTACAGTATTTAGATATCCATGAGATCTTGCTTCCTTTTGAAAACCAGCCAGATCCGCCCATGCATGCCTAGATTATGGGTCTTGAAAGTATAAAAAAATGCTATATTTAGCTAAGTCTACTTTTAACCAAGTCTACATAAGCGTAGTCTATTTTTAGCCAAGTGTACATGTTAAGTCACAATTGCTTGAGAATGTTGTTCAAATTATGCCCCTGGGGTCATTACTGGCCGCGCCCCCAGGTTCAAAGGTTTGGTATACTTAAATTGGGAAATGTTAAAAACTTTTTTGTCTGAAACAGCTATGCAGATCCTTGCTATTTTGAACAAGGCTTAATTTAAGTGGTCTGCTACCATGTTTGTTCAGATTATGCCCCTGGGGTCAAAACTGGCACTGCCCCGGGGGTCACAAGTTTCCTAGAGACTTATTTAAAAAATATTTTCAAAATCTTCTTGTTTCAAACCACAAGACTCATACCTTTGATATTTGTTGTGGAGCATCATATGATGACTAGCAAAACAATTGAAATAATGCCCCTGGGACCAAAGCTGGCCCCACCCCTTTTGGCCTTCTTTTTTTTTTTAAAGCTACAGCAATGATATTTGGACCATGCGACAGTTTTGCAAAAGAGCATCAATGTTGTTTTCGGATGACTTTGACTTTGACCAACTTTTTTTTATTTTTAAAGCTACAGAAATGAAATTTTGACCATGAGTACAGTTTTGAAAGCAATTTTTTTTTGTCAGATGACCTTTACTTGGTACATATTAAAATAGTTAATGCAACTTATCTGCTTACAACACTTTCTGTCCTCAGATGTTGAATGTGCAACGTTTTCAGGTAACCCAAACACAAAACGTGAACTATATGTTTGTTGCATTTGACCCATACATACATGCTCTGGATTAAAAATGACCACAAGAGCCATAATAATAATAATAATAATTATAATAATAACTTTATTTAAAGAAGGTAACACATTAAGACATAGACATTATATTATAAACAAACATAACACACAACTTATTTACAATGTGGCCTTCTGAAAGAACATACACACGCACACACACATAAATGCTTAGAATGAAAACGCAAGCATAAATTTATGTTATTTCAAAAGGGTACGTATTAAAATGTTATACGAAAACATAAAGAAACATGAATATAATACATTAATTATAACATCAATGCCGAACAATACATCAATTTGTACCTAAAGGTTAACAAATCGTATCATTAAAATTTATTAACTAAGTAAGTACGACAGTCACACATGTATTAAACACCTTACTCGAGATATATATAATGTAAAAACAATAGTCATGGAATTATGCGTACAATTCTTACAACGGTTTTTGCAATTGATGATGTAAAAAGAACTTCTTGCAGCAGGCTTTAAATGTCTTTTCCGTGTTCGATTTACGTATTCGTTCTGGTAAAGAGTTCCAAACTGTCCCGCTGTAGCTTGCAAACGAGTGTTTCTTGTATTGAGTTTTATGTCGAATGTGGGCAATGTCTTGTCGCGTAGAAGATCGTAATCCATATCTTGTATTGTTTGATAACTTTATAATGTCTCTTATATAACTCGGTGTAAGATTGTTAATAGATTTATATACCATAACAGCCGTTTGATATTTGCAACGGTATTCAAATTGAAGCCATTCTAATTGTTTAAATAATTCATGCGATGGCGTTCTAATAGGCTTAAAGAGAATAATTTTAGCAGCTCTTTTTTGAAGCATGGTTATTCGTTTCGTATGCGTTTGCTTGCTTTTTCCCCAAACACTACAACAATAGTCAAACATAGGAAGTATATACGATTTATAAAACAAATGTCTCATTTGATCCGTTAAAAAGTAATTAAGTCTTTTTAAAAGAGCTATCTTTGCAGTTACTTTCTTGCAGACAAAGTCAACTTGCAGGTTCCATGACAATGATGAATCAATAACAATTCCAAGCAATTTCTTCGAAGTTACATTTTCAATAAGTACATTGTCTACGAATAATCTGAGTGCACATGCATTTCTTAACTTTGCATTTGAACCCCATTTGAATGCCAGTAGAGCATAGGCCCTTATGGGCCTCTTTTTTTGTTAGGTGGTGGGAGGTGGGGGAGCTGGTTGAGGTAGCTGGTTCAACATGCGCCTGTGCCCATTAAGATCTAAAACTTTTTGAAGCCCTGGTTATATCTCAAAATTTAAATGAAGGTGTTTCATTTATGTTTGAAAAGTAAGTGTTTGTGACAGTAACATGAATCAACAGGGAAAGTATAATTGACAACATTCTACAAAATGTATGCATGTAGTGCATTGTGTTCAAGTTATATAGCCCTTTTGAATGTACATTTATAGCAGTAAAATGTGACAGGTAGGCTAATGTCATATCAAGGGATGTGAGTTATATTTTATTTACTATAATTATGTTCACTTGCCTAATAATTTCAATCCAATAGCAGTTGAATACATAAGTCAAAGTGTACTTTTACTTCCCTTTCATGAGTTTACAAATGTACCGGGTATTTATCTTGAAGTTTAATGGCCTATTTATTATTTTTTTTATTCTATTGTGTTTATTGATTACTTAAAAAAACAATTTGATCTTCAAACACATAGGGGATGAAAAAAAAAGTCACGTGACCACAAAAATTTAATGCAAACGCAATTAGTATTTTGGCTCTATTGATTGTCAATCCAGGTAAGTTATATTATCGATATTTTTGTTATACGCGAGAGTTTGTTAAAGTGACAAAGCGCAAAAAAGAATGCATTGTTTTGTCTTTCGATCAGTGTAATGGTCACCATCCATGTTTGCATAGTTTCCAAGAACACTTCGATACAAATAGGGTCCAGGAATTCAAACGTAAGTAGCTAGTGTTAAAATGTTATGGCTTTTGACAAAAGGCCACATTGTTAGCTCACCTGTCACTTTGTGACAAGGTGAGCGTTTGTGATCGCCTTTTGTCCGGCGTCCGTCGTGCGTCGTCCGTCAACAATTTGCTTAAAAGACATCTCCTCCTTAACCGCTGGGCCAATATTAATAAAACTTCATAGGGATGTTCCTTGGGTGGTCTTCTATCAAAGTTGTTCAAAGAATTCAATTCCATGCAGAACTCTGGTTGCCATGGCAACCAAAAGGAAAAACTTTAAAAATCTTCTTCTCCCAAACCACAAGGCTTAGGCCGTTGATATATGGTAGGTAGGATCACCAAATGGTCCTCTACCAAGATTGTTCAAATTATGGCCCTTTATGGAATTTAATAAAACTTCATACAGTGATAGATCATAATGAGAAGAAGTGTAGTGTACAGGAACCGCAATTCTTTTTCAGCCAATTACAGAGTTATTGCCCTTTGTTACTTTTTTTCTGGTCCGGAGCATAACTTGAAAAGTATTGGATGGAATTTAATAAATCTTCTTACAGTGATAGATCATAACTCTATTCTTGCTTATTACTGAGTTATTGCCCTTTGTTACTTTTTTTGTCCGGAGTATAACTTGAAAAGTACTGGATGGAATTCATTGGAACTTCATACAATGGTAAAGCACAGTGAGAGGAAGTGCAGTGTTCAAGAACCATAACTCTACCTAAACTAATTAGTGAGTTATTGCCCTTTATTTGTTTTTTTGCTGTCAATTTTTCTCCCAGACATTAACTTGCAATCTACTGGATGGAATTTATTAAAACTTCATACAATGATAAAGCACAATGAGAGGAAGTGCAGTGCACAAGAGCCATAACTCTATTTCAGCTTCTCACAGAGTAACTGCCCTTTGTTATTTTTTTCTTGTCCGGAGCATAACTTGAAAACTATTGGATGGAATTTAATAAAACTTTAACAGTGATAGATCATAATGAGAGAGAGTGCAGTGTACAGGAACCACAATTCTATTTCAGCTAATTAGAGAGTTATTGCCCTTTGTTACTTTTTCTTGTCCAGAGCATAACTTGAAAACTATTGGATGTAATTTAATAAAACTTCATACAGTTATAGATCATAATGAGAGGGAGTGCATTGTACAGGAACTGCAATTCTATTTCAGCTAATTGCAGAGTTTCTGCCCTTTGTTACTTTTTTATGGTCCAGAGCATAACTTGAAAAGTATTGGATGGAATTTAATAAAACTTCATACAGTGATAGATCATAATGAGAGGGAGTGCAGTGTACAGGAACCACAATTCTATTACAGCTAATTACAGAGTTACTGCCCTTTGTCACTTTTTCTTGTCCTGAGCATAACTTGAAAACTACCAGATGGAATTTAATAAAACTTCATACAGTGATAGATCATAATGAGAAGAAGTGTAATGTACAGGAACTGCAATTCTTTTTCAGCCAATTATAGAGTTATTGCCCTTTGTTACTTTTTTCTGGTCCGGAGCATAACTTGAAAACTATTGGATGGAATTTAATAAACCTTCATACACTGATAGATCATAATGAGAGGAAGTGTAGTGTACAGGAACCGCAATTCTATTTCAGCCAATTTCATTGTTATTGCCCTTTGTTACTTTTTTCTTGTCCGGAGCATAACTCGAAAACTACTAGATGGAATAGCATAAAACTTCATACAATGATAAATCATAATGAGAGGCTGCGTTTGGGGATATTAATCGCCTTCAGTGATAGCTGTAGTTGTATTAGTGACAACTTTATTGCAGTGGTAAAATATTTTTGAATTTGTCCTATCTTCCCAAAAAATAAATCCTGTGATAAATTGTACTGCCTCATATAAATACTGAATATACTCACAGGAAGTAGTAACCATTTCCCAAGGTGGAAAATATAGAACGAGAGGTCGATTAACTTGTTTATTCCAGTCTTGGTGTACACGTGTACGTACATTTGTGTGTTTGTGTGGTAAAAACTGTAAATATACAAATAGACTGTATCACTAGAATGTCAACACAAAATTACATATAGTTTTGCCTTTAAGTTAACTTTTTAGAATTATCAAGGAAAATATATACTTAACATCTCAATGAAGATATAACGTCTTAATTTCAATCCATATCACTCAAGAGATTAAATCTAACAAATAAACATTTTCTAATGATACAATAGTTTTGAGTACCAATGCGCTTGACAGAAAAATGACGATTATAAAAAATATCAAGGCAAATGAAGCAAGACATTTATAACAACAGTCAGGGAGTTTAAAGTACATACATTGTTGTTAACGTCCAAGCATCTAAGGCCAAATAGGACTAGAATTTTTGGTAGAAAGAATTATGATTTTACCAGAAACTCCAAAAACTGCGCCGAATAGCCAAGGTTACACACAACTAAATTAAAATAATCAGCATATAAATCCATTAAATTGCATCATTCACCCAAGCTTTACATTGTTTTGAAAGCATGTCTGACTTTTCATGTACAAACTACTACAAATAATTGTTATTTTCGGTTTTGCTCTTTTTAGCTCACTTTGTGACAAGGTGAGCTTTTGTGATCGCCTTTTGTCCGGCGTCCGTCGTGCGTCGTCCGTCAACATTTTACTTAAAAGATATCTCCTCCTTAACCGCTGGGCCAATATTAATAAAACTTCATAGGGATGTTCCTTGGGTGGTCTTCTATCAAAGTTGTTCAAAGAATTCAATTCCATGCAGAACTCTGGTTGCCATGGCAACCAAAAGAAAAAAACTTTAAAAATCTTCTTCTCCCAAACCACAAGGCTTAGGCCGTTGATATATGGTAGGTAGGATCACCAAATGGTCCTCTACCAAGATTGTTCAAATTATGGCCCTTGGGTCAAAATTGGCCCCGCCCCGGGGGGTCATGGGTTTTCGTTTATTTGTTTATAGTGAAAACCTTCAAAAATCTTCTCCTCTGAACTTACTTGGCCTAGAGCTTAGATATTTGGCATGATTCATCGTCTAGTGGACCTCTACAAAGTTTGTTCAAATTATTGCCCTTGGGTCAAAATTGGCCCCGCCCCGGGGGGTCATGGGTTTTCTTTATATGTTTATAGTGAAAACTTAAAAAATCTTCTCCTCTGAACTTACTTGGCCTAGAGCTTAGATATTTGGCATGATTCATCGTCTAGTGGACCTCTACAAAGTTTGTTCAAATTATTGCCCTTGGGTCAAAATTGGCCCCGCCCCGGGGGGTCATGGGTTTTCTTTATTTGTTTATAGTGAAAACTTAAAAAATCTTCTCCTCTGAACTTACTTGGCCTAGAGCTTAGATATTTGGCATGATTCATCGTCTTGTGGACCTCTACAAAGTTTGTTCAAATTATGGCCCTGGGGTCAAAATTGGCCCCGCCCCGGGGGGGGGTCATGGGTATTCTCTATATGTTTATAGTTAAAACTTCAAAAATCTTCTCCTCTGAACTTACTTGGACTAGAGCTTAGATATTTGGCATGATTCATCGTCTAGTGGACCTTTACAAAGATTGTTCAAATTATGGCCTTGGGGTCAAAATTGGCCCCGCCCCGGGGGGTCATGGGTTTTCTCTATATGTTTATAGTGAAAACTTCAAAAATCTTCTCCTCTGAACTTACTTTGACTAGAGCTTAGGTATTTGACATGATTCATCGTCTAGTGGACATCTACAAAGTTTGTTCAAATGATGGCCCTGGGGTCAAAATTGGCCCCGCCCCGGGGGGGTCATGGGTATTCTCTATATGTTTATAGTTAAAACTTAAAAAAATCTTCTCCTCTGAACTTACTTGGACTAGAGCTTAGATATTTGGCATGATTAATCGTCTAGTGGACCTTTACAAAGATTGTTCAAATTATGGCCTTGGGGTCAAAATTGGCCCCGCCCCGGGGAGTCATGGGTTTTCTCTATATGTTTATAGTGAAAACTTCAAAAATCTTCTCCTTTGAACTTACTTGGACTAGAGCTTAGATATTTGGCATGATTCATCGTCTAGTGGACTTCTACAAAGATTGTTCAAATTATGGCCTTGGGGTCAAAATTGGCCCCGCCCAGGGGGGTCATGAGTATACTTGATATGTTTATAGTTAAAACTTCAAAAACCTTCTCCTCTTAACTTACTTGGACTAGAGCTTATATATTTGGCATGATTCATTGTCTAGTGGACCTTTACAAAGATTGTTCAAATTATTGTCTTGGGGTCAAAATTGGCCCCGCCCCGGGGGGTTAGGGTATTTTCTGTATGTTTATAGTTAAAACTTCAAAAATCTTCTCCTTTGAACTTACTTGGACTAGAGCTTAGATATTTGGCATGATTCATCGTCTAGTGGACCTCTACAAAGATTGTTCAAATTATGGCCTTGGGGTCAAAATTGGCCCTGCCCCGGGGGGGGGGGGGTCATGGGTTTTCTCTATATGTTTATAGTGAAAACTTCAAAAATCATCTCCTCTGAACTTACGTGTCTTAGAGCTTAGATATTTGGCATGATTCATCATCTAGTGGACCTCTACAAAGATTGTTCAAATTATGGCCCTGGGGTCAAAATTGGCCACACCCCGGGGTTGATTGGTTTTCTCTATATGTGTTATAGTGAAAACTTAAAAAATCTTCTCCGAACTCACAAAGACAAGTAACGTCTTAATTTAAACTGGATAACATATTTAGTACACATACCAATTTTCAATATGGGCCACATACAACAATTAATAACAAATATACATATATAGATACACACGTAAAATCAAGTAGTGACAAGAGCTTAGATATTTGGCATGATATATCATCTAGTTGACTTGTACCAATATTGTTCAATCTTTGGCCCTGGGGTCAAAAAATGGCCCCACCCGGGCGGTCATGGGTTTCCTTATATATGTATATGATGAGAACTTAAAAAATCATCTTCTCCGAAACCAAAAGGCGAAGGCCTTAGATATTTGGTATGAAGCATCGTTTATCGGACCACTATTAAGATTGTTCAAACTTTAGCCCTGGGGTCAAAATTGGCCACGCCCCGTGTTCATAGGCTTAGGTTTTCAGTATTTGTATATAATGGAAGAATGTGCAATATATGACAGGTGAGCGATTCAGGGCCATTTGGCCCTCTTGTTAAATAGTGAAAATGAAACAGACAAGTACTGTTATCCAGAGAAAAGTATGCTACTTAATAATTTGTCATTTCGATGTTAAAAAAAGGGTAATTTTTTGAAAAATATAGATAATAATTCAACAAAGACAATTTTGAAGTATAAGAAAATGTATTATCATAAATTAGACAAATTAATAGTTCTTAAAACTTCAAATACTTCCTAATGAGATGGATTTTTTATGCAAGAGGGTGTTTTTTTTAATTTGGTGGCCATCTTGGCGGCCATCTTGAATTTTGGCTTTTCGCAAGAGATATTTTTTTGCCAACAACAATTTTTGTAAATGGTAGACATCCTCCTACACACAGTGACACAGCTTTTGTATAGCAGGCCGGACACTTTTTTTTGAGAAATTGGTACCTGGGGCCCTGCCTAGGACACCTTTTCTCTCAACAGTCATTCAAGCATTTATTCTTTAATAATTACTTTATGTTGAAATACATTGCAAGTAAGACTTCTGTTTGGCTGCAATTAATCTAATAAACACTAGGCCAGAGTTTTTTTATTTTTCGTTTTACGGGAAATTTTTTAAAAATAAGCACCAGGAGGAGGGAATAAGATTAAGAAAAAGATGTCGGAAAACAAGCGTCGAGAAAAAAAATAGAAATAAGATAGATTTTTCGTATTTTTTTCTTTTTTTCGGACAGATTTAAAGAATTCGTATTTTTTTCTTTTTTTCGGACAGATTTAAAGAATGTATGTTTTGAAGTTGTGCACCCTTGTTAAGTACTCCATATTGCCTGTTGTATAATAGATCTGTATAATAAAGTCAAAACAAGATGTCATTTTCACAAGTAGCCACAATAATGCACCAGTCCAATTGTTCCCACCCAGGTCTGGAGAATAGCGGAGACTTTGACTTTCAGTCCAGCCAATCCTTGGTAAAACCCCGTCCTGCGTAGAGACAAACTACAGTCTACTGGTCAAATCCAAGCCAAATTCCCCTGCACCCCGAGGTAAAGTCCATTCCCCACTATTTTCGGCCCAAAAACAAAACCACCACATTCACTCAGCACTGCGGGGCCACCTGGAAGGTAAATAACGGCTCATTTCTGTCTATATCCCCTTTATACCCCCGGACCTGGGGGCCGTGGTTACAATTGACTGGTGCATAATCTGGTGCATAATGCACGTTTAAGGAACTTACTTCAACATTAATTTTGGATATTCATTTTACTCCCTAAACGCCACAAGTCAACTGATTCACACCAATGTAAATATATTCTTCAACTATAACTCAACAGTATTTAACACTGCACTTTTAAATTAAAATTAGAAAAATTACACAAATTATTATATATGCATGATTTTAATATCAGCATATATACTTTTGTTGTGCTTTTTATAGTCACTGAAACTGCACTTGCAAAACATAAGGCATCTGGCACATTGTGTCTAAAATGTTGATTTATATCATTTTGGGAACATATATTGAGATAAACAACACATTTGAAGAAATTTAATGTCTTTGATATACAAGAAAAGAAACAAGGTATGTAACTCAAACTTACCAGATTTCACAGTAGAGTCCATTTTAGTTTCTTAATCAACATACAAACAATCCGTAAAATGGGTGACATGAAAAGAAGAGCCAATGCCCATTAAAATGGTATGCAATATGTTGGTATAACTGAATTGTCTTTAGACAAACAAGCCAAATCCAATGTCACATTCTCGTCTTTTTATGTAGTTGGAACCTGTACAGCAAATTCCAATTCTCAGTGTATCCTTGTGTAAACCGGTCTACACACAGAAATATTTAAGAGATTTTATGCTTTGGTATGAAGAAAATACAATTCCGTTCCGAAATATCACAAAATGACAAACGCACAGATTTAATGAACAACAGTCTTCAAACTAAATCCACTATAAAATTATGTAAAAGGCGGCCATTTTCCTTACAAGCTCTAAGATAATGATAATAAGCAAGTTTCAAGTTTTATTTTCATCATGGCATATAATATGCATGTGATATCACAAAACAATGAAACATATTTCAGTTAACATCATAAGCAAGAAGCGCCGGCTTACGCCATCTTGGAAATTGTGAGCGATAATATTTTGTTGTTGTGAAATTTGCAATAGGTTAAAAAACACTAACTTTTATTTTCTATCGGAGATAAAAAAAACAGGCGGCGGAAAAAATAAAAATAAAGTTTGGAATTTGAATCTTTTTCTTATTTGGGTTTTGCAATATTTAGGTATGGCACTCCCATAAAACAAAAAATAAAAAATCTCTGGCCCTAGCATAATTGAAAATATAAAGAAATATGGGCTCTTTATTAAACCAGGGCTTAAATTCTGACCCATACTGATCAGGAAACAAATACTGGACTAAAACTTAAATCAGAAACCAGTTTAAATGCAGTTTGTAAACTTTGCATGTATATATGCATTTTGTTAATTTGTCATTGTTGTTATAAAAATATTGAACTGCACTTGGTTGTTGAAGCATTGGACTATCACAGTGGTCTATGTGTTTGCTTGTTATGTAGGGTGATTTTACATTCAGCAATTGAAATATACTGGAAATCATTTACAATTTTTTCAAATAAATTCATATAGGTTTGCATTACTGTCTTTCGTGTTTTTATTTTTTCATTCAGAGACAAACAATTCAGTTGTTGTTATAGCCTTCGAAGAAGTGGTGTATATTGCTTTGCTCATTTTGGTTGGTCAGTCCGACGATAGAACAAATCTTGTATGAATGATAACTCGACAATGTCTGGACCTTAAGTCATCAAACTTGACACGAAGCTTTGGTCTGATCAGTAGATGTCCCCTTTTGATTTAAGGAGTCCTCGGGTCAAAGGTCAAGGTCAAATTGAACTTAAACAGGAAAAGGTTGTCAAAGCTTGTCTGAGTGATAACTCAACAATGCCTGGACCTTTGGTGATCAAACTTAACATGGAGTCTTGTCCTGACCTCTATTTATTCAAGGGGTTAAAGGTCAAGGTCACTGTGACCTTGAATGTTAAAAGGTAGTCCGAGTGATAACTAGACAATGCCTGCACACACTATGACCTTCAAACTTGATTTGGATGTTGGTCCGTATTGATAATAGAAGTCATCAGTTTAAAGATCAGAGTCAAAGTGACCTAGAGTGCAAACTCCACAATGCCTGGACCTTTGGTCATCAAACATGACAAGGTTGGGTCTGACCAGTAGATAACCACAATTGATTTTAGGGGTCATCAGGTCAAAGGTCAATGTCACAGTGACCTTGATTCCGAAATGATTGTCCGAGTGATAACTCTACAATGCCTGCAACCATAGCCCTCAAACTTGATTTGGAGGTTGAGCCTGATCAGAAGATGACACCTTTTGATTGTTGGGATCAAAGGTCAAGGTAAAGGCCTTTAATAGGAATCCGTCAAATTTCACATTGTTTACAAATATAAAGGAAGCAGAATTGAAATTATTTGATTTTGTTCTTTGTCTGTTTATAATGTATTGTTTTTTTTCTTCCTGAAAATTGTGAATTTGAAAGGCTCATTTGGGGAAAATCTGGGTCCGCTGCGGGTACTGGCTTCGACAAAGTATGGTAAAATTGCCCCGGCTATTACTTAAGCGATTAAAAATATGTATTCCGGTTATCGAATATTCGATTGAAAAAATTACCGAATATTCGAATATCAATTTTGCCATTCGTTTGCATCCCTAGTAATAATTCATGGTAGTCCTGGATATGCAGTGATTCCGATTATGTAAATAATCAAATTGTTCTGAAAAGAGTACAGCATTATTTCTTGAATGGAGTACAAAAACTTTACTATGGTGCCATTTAAAGCGAGAAATAATTAATTTTGATTTTAAAAATGGTGCTACAGACGACAGTCATCAACAAGGGAGGTAATTGTGTGAAGACAATAAAAAATAAGTTCCATAAGGGTACTTGTTTTATCTTTGCCCGTTGGCAAGAGAATTTCCAGCAAGGCCAAAGTTTTAGGTCTACTTTCCTGAGGTGTGAGAAAGTAGAATCTCAGGCAGATCATAACAAAAGTATTGTTTATTAATTATTTGTTATGTTATTTGATTACTTATCTGTGATTTTATTTGATTATCTGTGATCGCTTTTATTGTCAATCATTTACTTCAATGCATAGCTGCAATATGTCTCCTAGTTATTATGACATCATGACATAATAAGTTGTATAGTTCCTATGATTTGATGTTTCTTTAAACCTATTTGTATGCATGTACATGGCCTTTTGTGCACTTGCCTTTTTGTGTTAAACTAATCTAAGTTATTGAATAAATGAAGAACATTTCCATCATTGTTTTGTCTTTATTTCTGTAAAATAGCATATATCCATACAGTTGACAGAGTATTTTCAGTGATATAAACATTGCCCCTGGGAAGAGCAATACATTGCCATTGTATCATCACAATATCACATTATGGCTATCATTATCACAATATCTGTCATTATCATCACATAACATGAAGGATGGTAAAATAAAAGGTTCATTAAACATGTTTAAATAAGGTTCAAAATAAACATATATCCCCATGCGATCTGTTACAAGCATCTTAGAATTGTTGCGTCTGGCCCGCTCCCAGTCCACACCAAGGGTCCCCTTCTGTAATGCATTTCTGTTCATCGAAGTCCATCAGTTCATTACTTTATTGTTCTCTGACTCTTCGTATCACTTTAACGAACTCTCGTGTATAACAAAAATATCGGTATCGAAACTTAGCTGGATTGACGATCAATCGTAACTTACCTGGATTGATGATCAATCGAGCCAAAATGCTACTTGCGTTTGCATTTGTGGTGACGTGACTCTTTTGTTCATCCCCCGTGAAACAAACATGTAACTTACATTTATTTTTTTACTGTAAAAAAAGGAACAGTTCTCTCATATCATTTTAAACTGGTGGTAAATATTAAAACTTGGCTAGAAGAAACACTTCTAATTCATATCGCCTTGGACTGGTTTGGAATGTCAAAATGACAATAGAAAAAACAGTTCTTGCTTATATCGCTTTGAACTTGTATGAAATGTCAAAATAAGGCTCGAAAAAATAGTTCGAATTCATATCACCCTGGACTGGTTTGGATGGTCAAAATGAGGATAGAAAAAACAGTTCTTCACTCGCTTATATCGCTTTGAACTTGTATGAAATGTCAAAATAAGGCTAGAAGAAACAGTTCTAATTCATATCATCTTAAACTGGTATGAAATGTCAAAATAAGGCCAAAAGAAAGAGTTCTAATTTATATCGCCTCGAACTGGTGTGAAATGTCAAAATAAGGCCAGAAGAAAGAGTTCTAATTCATATTGCCTTGAACTGGTGTGACATGTCCAAATAAGGCCAGAAGAAAGAGTTCCAATTCATATAGACCTTGAACTGGTGTGAATATCAAAATAAGGCCAGAAGAAAGAGTTCTAATTCATATTGCCTTGAACTGGTGTGAAACCGTTCTACTTCATTCAACTGGTATGAAATGTTGAAATAAAGCCAGAAAAAGCAATTCTGACTCATATGGCCTGGAACTGGTTTAACCCTTTACTTCATAGATACGTTATTTTACTTATCTATCCATAGCTTCATAGATACGGATCTTAACGTTTTATCCATAGCTTCATAGATACGTAATCCTACGTATTCGTAATATAGGGGCATTTATTTTCATACCTGATGCTTGTTCATTCGCTATAAATTCATATTCATGAAGTATAAACATCGATATATACAATGCACTAAAAAAGACAATGTTACTATTTAAAGAATTTCGGAAAATTATGAATTACGGTCACTGGTATCAAAGATGCGTAAAACGTTGACAGGCAGGTTTGTGGGCATTCCTGTCTCCTTTTCCTCGTGGAAATTTACACAATACTGCAAGTTATTATTAACTACCAATAATACAACTTTATTTTATTGATCACGCGCCTGATGTCACAGGTCATGGTTCAGAATCGTGTCAAAATGTCGGCTATGTTGGATAAACAAAAAATCGCCTGGCTTGTATAAACAAAGGCCATAAATCATTATATGGGACATATGTGTCACTTTTGTTTCGCTAATCCGGTCATAAAAATGCGCATCTGCTTCTACAAATTCAAAGTAAGTACAAATGAGTTATAAAATAAAGACTATCCCTTTTGTTAAACTTTGACATGACCCAATTTAACATCAATAAGCTGTTGAAACACTGTTTTCGAATACACAAGAATGCAATGTAGAACTAATTTCTGTCCTTGTTTACTTTAGTTTAGAACAACATTGCTGAATAATGTCATTTATATTTCAGTGATTGTCTGACGAATCGGAACATTCTGGCTTCGATTAAAATGAGTTTGAGTACGATGTCAAGATGGTGAATTCGGACCGCGGTGTCACGCACACAAAGATACGAGAAATGAGGATTTTTAAAATCCAACTCAATTATGACAATACATGGACATGCAATAAACGATATAAATTTAGTAAACAACAACATGTAGGCCTCATTTAGTAGTTGAATAATAACATTATTTGTTCATTTTAGTGTGTTTAATTACCGAAAGTTGTACATACTGTGACTGTTGTTCAACTTTTTTTTTCTGTTTCATATATAATATACCATGTTTCTTTGTTGTGAATTATTTTTTAATTCTGTCCATCTTTGTTTCAATTCAGGTTGCATTAAATGATTTATAAAAATGTGTTGTTTATATAATATTTTGTGTTAAGTTTGATAAATAAAAGTCTAATAAAAATTAATTTTCATCAAATTTGACATATTTTTCTGTTTGTTTATGAATATCATGCGGAAATAATTTAGATAACAAAATAAAATTTATATGACTGGATTGGAAATTTAATTCTCTAAAAACTTTACATTGATGACTTATTGATTAAACCAAAAGAAATACTAAGAAAATAGGTTTGTAATACATAAGGGTCAAATTCCAATAATAACCAATAATCTCCTATGAAGTAGGGGTACTGATATGAACTGATAAGCCATACACTGGCAGCCTGATATGGCTTAGTTTTACATGAAGTAAAGGGTTAAAATGTCAAAATAAGGCTTGAAGAAAGTGTTCTTAATCATATCCCCTAGAACTCGGGTATGAATTGTAACAAACTGTTCTCTTTCATATACCCTTGAATTTGTATGAAATGTCGAAATAAGGCTAGAAGAAATTGAAGAAACTTGTTTCTACTGGTGTGATATGTTCAAATAAGGCTAGAATAATCTGTTCTTACTCATCTCCTTGAACTGGTATGAAATTTGGAGATGTAATGCTAGAAGGAACTGGTTTTCCTGGTAGATTGACACACTGGTCTGATATATCAAAATATGGCTTGAAGTTATTATCATAATTATGATATACAAATCCTGTAAACAAAAAAGGGGTTGGGGGTTGTGGGTGAGTCCATAATATGAAGGATAGAATATCAAAATAAAAGACAATTTGAAGGCTTTTGTTACATAGGATTGATAACATACTTCAAGTGACTACATAATGAAATTTATCAGTGCATTATTTTATATTCATGTATTTACTGTCAATATTTTTGTTCAAGGTTCATTGTGGCAAGCTCTACGAGATTTGAATGGTTGGAGTGTTGTACAGGCGACTGGGTCATGTGGTTGTTTCATCAATGCCAACTTGTGTAAACTCCAGCCCTCGAACTCAGTCGGGTTTAGCAGTGCAAGGCAGACATCCACACAGCCTCCATCAGATACTACGTCAGAGGTGATTGCTAACAATTAGTCTTGTTATGAACCAATGCATGAAATGCGTCTTGTGCAGGATTGTGCAAACCATGGTCTTGCCTTTTTTATCTGTTTTTGCTTACAAATTTGGGGTATTGTCTTAGCCATGGTAAGTTCATTGTCAGCATCATCATACATTACCTTTGACCTTGGCAATAATCAAAACCCCTAATTATTATAAGGTAATTTTCTAGTTTGAGGTTTAGTTGTGGAAGAGGTGTTGAGTATTTGAATAAGATGTTGGTGTAATTATGAAAACAAATAGCTAGTTAAGTATTCAAGAGTTTCAGATGATAAACACGTAGAGATACAGATGTGCTGCTTAACATAGACATCCTCAGCCCATCTGTCGCTGGTTGTTCCACCCCTTTTCTCAGTACACCCTCTAGATGGCACAGCAAGTAGTGGTGACCAGTCACTACCTCATCTATGTTGGCTTCCAAGTCAAGGTACTACGTGTGTAGCCAGAGCCAACTGGACCCTCACTGCAACTCTCAAGAGTGTGAACCACGTTTTTTCTGACTTGTCCCTCTTGGGTCTCTACATCGACTGGGATGATCCATGTCTTCCAACCCCTCTCACTACATGTGTTTACCAAGTCTTTGTTTTTCGCCTTCTTGAGCTTGTAAGCTTTCTCACTTCCCCCAGTACTGTAAGCTCCACCAATACAACCAGCCTTGGAGACCTGTACCAAATAACTTTGTCAAGCTGAAGATTTGTATGGGCCACTTCCTTGGGAAATTGGGAAATTCTTTTAGGATGGCCCTACACGTTTTTGTTGTTGGTATCTTCTCCTCTTATCTTACAAAGCTTATAAACTGGTGACCTGTCTGTATCAAGGGTCTCTCTTTCCATCTCTCTTTTTTTGGTGTTTTTCATTTCACTACTTATATATTAAGATCCTTGTCGTGGCACCATGTATCCCGCCCTTGCACCAAAGCTGTTGGGCAAGAAGATAATATATGCCACAGCAATCTTATGTTCTCACACAGTGAGCAGTTATGGTCCTCTGATAACTTTCACTGCTTCAAATTGGTTGGAGTGGGTAACATGTCATACATGATTTGGATAAGGAAATTTAGTTAAAGTGGCTCATCTCCACAGCTCCTACCATGTGGTCTTGGCACTTTCCACTTCGTCCAATTTCCCTGGGGTCCTAATTTTACCACCTTTGGTTACCTCCTCTTCTGTTCTCCAAACTTCTCCCTGAACCATGGTTCTCTTCTTGAAATTATCAGAGTTCTCCCAGCGCTGCTTTTGACTGATCCCCAAACCTTCTCTTCCCTTGTTTGTAGTGCCTAGAATGTCCTGATGTTTGAGACTGCTTTCAGCCTGTTCTACAGCCTGGCTCACAGACCATTTCCTTCCTGTTCTAACTGCCCCACATATTTTCCTTCGCTCAAGTATCTGAATGTTAGGAGCAGACTGTTTAAGCAACCTTGTACTCTTGATGAGGGAGCAGATGGGCATCTGTAATTTTGTGTACTTGCCATAGAGTCCAATATTGGTAAATGATGAAGGTGAAAATCCAAGTGCTTGCTAATTGGCTGCTTCAATTTTTTTACTGTGCTGGCCACAATTTCTCGAAGTCTCTTTTTACAGGATTAAGCTAAACCCACTATTTTTGTCTTTCAATATTTTCCGTTTTATACACTCCTTTAAATGTTTTAATACTTAAGGCCTTTTTTATTTGATTCTATGTTTTACGAACACCGCCACTCAAAAAAACTCATTTTTGAAATAAAAATAAAATTGTGAGTCCGGGTTTTTTTTATTTCCGCCGATGCAACTTTATCGCGGCAAATCATTAAAAGCAGAGGACATCGCAATAGCTGTAAAAATATTGGTGTAAACATCTCTGAAAAAGTTTAAGCCAATGAAAAACATTCATCGAATTTGCAGGCTGGTGCTATAAACCTGGTATCCAGTACCTGGTATCCCCCGGTATCCGGTATCACTTTCTGATACCGAATTATGTTGATATCAGGGTTAATATCAGATGATAAATCCAAGTATCCACAGTCCGTTATTAATTGCTTTTTGACAACCAATGCATACTTTAAATAACACGGTATCAACATAATCCGGTATCATAAACTGTGATAACGGCTTTTCTCGATATCGATACCTGGTACCGGGTTTTAGCTCACCTGGATAATCCTTTGCGGCAGGGCGACTTCCGGTTTATTTCCAGGCTATAACAAAGTATAATAACAGCTATGGACTAATTATTGTTCCAGGTTTGTTATTATTTATTTATTTTCCTTAGATTTGTCATTTAAATGAGTTTATATTACATTATTGTGATATGATTTGAATGTCATGAGCTATAAATCGCTTGACTGTTGACCTGGACAGTTTAGTTCTGGTGGGTGGTGTAGATGGTTCAGAAAAGACTGCGGTTACTATTCTTATTGGAGTATTATTAATAACAAAAAATATCATCTATTCTAGTTTTGAAAATTAACACAAATAATACATTAGGCTGTTTTACTATCTGATAGTGATACTCTATAATGAGGAATCTGTATGTACATTACCAGGTACAGTATAACTATGTAATAGTCTTATGAATGAACATATATAAATCATCATCAATATAAATTATGATATTTATGCTGCTCTGTGTGTTTTATTACTATGTTTTAATGTTCCATTCCTTTCTTTTGCAGATATGATTCAAATATGCTGATGTTATCTACTGAGACCATCACTTTCAATGAAGAACATCACTACAATCGGTTGGGCTGCTAAATTGGTTGCAACATGATGTAAGCTAGTGCCTGTTGAAACTCTATTGTTGGTTGGGCATCTATTGCTTACTGGACCGCTATATTGGATGGACCATACGTGTTGGTTGAACAACAGTTTGTTGGACCGGAAGTGTTGGTTGGACCACCAGTGTTGTTTGGACTGCTTGTTGGACAGAATGTGTGATGGACAACTAGTATTATTTGATGTTTGATAGACAGCTTTTGTTTTATCAGTCAGCTATAATCAGTTGATTTACAAGTTCCTGGATCGCTAGTTCCTGGCAGATAAATATTCTCTGTATAGAAGGAAACAAAAAAGCTCTTTTTCTAACTGTAACAATGACATGGTTGTTGAATTGGTATCAGACAATTTGCAGCCAAAACAACACAGTGAAGTGATAGCCGATTCCTTAAACTCTAAATGGCAAATAAATTTACTGAAAATAGTTGATTTTTTTATGTCACTTTTCTATTATAACATGCATTTACAAACTATAAAGAGTGATTAATGAAAATATGAAGTGAACTTGTCAGATACAGCAAAAACAAATGTGCACACACTTACATATTGACTTGACATTAAAATAGAAAATCATAGAGAATACATCATAGCTTTTGCTTTTCTGTGGGTTTTTTCCCGACCAAAAAATAAAATTCCAGAAATGTAATTTTATTTTTATTTCCTCCTCCTCTGACACTTCACAACTCTGGCCGTTCGTAAAACACATAATTAAAAAAAAAAGGCCTAAGATAGAAATTATCGTTACGATTATCACAATAAACCATTTTTCATTTATAAAAAATCACTATAAGTATGTATTTTGGCTAATTGAAATAAGCATCTTAAGCCTGTTAAGCTTAAGAAGTTTCAAGAAATTGGGGCCAGATGGGGATTTCATTGCCCATTAATGGCCAAATAAGTCTAGTCACAAATAAAGTGGAATATCTTTTTTACTTTCAGTGTATATAGATATGGAACAAAAGAATTACTAAAAAAATACTTTACAACATAAGACATCCAAAATCATGCTTGGAAGGGTAGGTTTACATGTATATATTAGCCGCATTGCACGATTTTAGGTCTCCTTTTATTGTTTAATTACTTATTTAAGGAAATAATACAGATGATTTCATGATGACATCTTTAAAATTGGGTAAGATGCATTGGTAAGATGCGCAATTTGAATACTTGATTTGACCACACACACATGACGTCATTGAAATTAACATATCAATTTTCAAACTTCTTTATAATGTTTAGATTGACTATTCGAAGAATAAGGAGAGCTTTACTACTCACCCAAGCGTCGGCGTCACCCCTTGGTTAAGGTTTTGCGTGCAAGCACACATAGGTTAATATCTCAGCAACTACTTGAGGTATTGCATTGAGACTTTATACAATGGTACTCAACCATCCAACCTACTTAATTAACCAAGTTAGATAACTCTAGTTTGCATTTAATGCAAATAATTGCC
This sequence comes from Mya arenaria, assembly GCF_026914265.1. Lineage (NCBI taxonomy): Eukaryota > Metazoa > Mollusca > Bivalvia > Myida > Myidae > Mya > Mya arenaria. The sequence continues at coordinate 38,302,315 of NC_069126.1, forward strand.
ATTTATTATTCGTCTTAGAAATTCTGGTTAAGGTTTTGCGTGCAAGCACACATTGGTTAATATCTCAGCAACTACTTGAGGTATTGCATTGAGACTTTATACAATGATACTCAACCATCCAACCTACTAAATTAATCAAGTTAGATAACTCTAGTTTTCATTTAATGCAAAATAATTGCCCTTTATTATTTGACTTAGAAATTCTGGTTAAGGTTTTGCATGTAAGTCAATATCTCAGCAAATATATCATGTATTGCATTGAAACTTTAGATATATATTCCCAACTATATAACCTACTAAATTAATGAAGTAAGGTAACACTTTTTTGAATATAATGCAAATTACGGGCCTTTATTATTTGACTTAGAAATTCTGGTTAAAGTTTTGCATGTAAGCACACATATAGGTTAATATCTCAGCAACTACTGGATGTATTGCATTGAGACTTTATAAAATGGTACTCAACCATCCAATCTACTTAAATAACCAAGTAAGATAACTCTAGTTTGCATTAAATTAAAAAATGGCCCCTTTTTATTTTACATAGAAATTCTGGTTAAGGTTTTGCATGTAACCACTTTTAAGTAAATACCTCAGCGGATACATCATGCATTGCATTGAAACTTTACACACAGGCTCCCAACCATTTAACCTTCTTATTTAATCAAGTAAGATAACTCTCTTTTTTCATATTATATAAGTTTGCCCTTTTATTATGCGACTTAGAAATTCTGGTTAAGGTCTTGCATGTCAGCACACATAGGATAATATCTCAGCAACTACTTGATGTATTGCATTGAGACTTTATACAATGGTATTCAACCACCCAACCTAATTGAATAACCAAGTTAGATAACTGTTTTTTGCAAATAATGGCCCTTTTTTATTATCCCCCGCCTTGAAAAGGCGAGGGGATATAGTAATGGTAGGCACGATTCCGTGTGTGTGTGCGTGTGTCCGTCCGTCCGTCCGTCCCACATTCATTTCTTTGCATCTCCTCTTACGTTTTTCATGCGATTTCTACCAATCCTTCACAGATTGATGATCATAAAGTGAAGCAGCGCATATTGACAGGCTTTCCTGATTCGACCATTTTTGAAAGAGTTATTGCCCTTTGCTTATTTTACCTTTAAAATTTCTTTGCAACTCCTTTTACGTTTTTCAGGCGATTTCTACCAAACTTTCACAAATTGATGACTTTATAGTGACTCAGGGCATATTGTCGGGCTTTCGCGATTTGGCCATTTTTGAAAGAGTTATTGCCCTTTTTTACATTTAAAATTGGTTTCTTCACAACTCCTCTTATGTTTTTCATGCAATTCTACCAAACTTTCACAGATTGATGACTATATAGTGACGCAGCGCATATTGTCGGGCTTTCGCAATTTGACCATTTTTGAAAGAGTTATTGCCCTTTCTCTATTTTACATTTAAAATTGGTTTCTTCGCAACTCCTCTTACATTTATGACTATATAGTGACACAGCGCATATTGTCATGCTTTTACAATTTGACCTTTTTTGAAAGAGTTATTGCCCTTTCTTAATTTTACACATTTCTTATGTTCCTGAGAAATACCCTTACCATTGATTGGCTTTCGTTACAAAAAATGTCCCCATGAGGCGGAGGATATAGCTGACTGTGACCGCTCTTGTTACACTAAAAAATTCTGGTTAAAATGTTGCATGTAACCACAAATTTATGTTAATATCTCCGCACATCATGTATTGCATTGAAATCTAATCCAACAGTGATTCATGCATGTTTCGCCTAAACTTTTCAATCCTTACACTGAAAAGCGGCGGAATAGTCGAGCGCACTGTCTCTGTGACAGCTCTTGTTATCTTCACCCAGAATGTCTATAAATCACAAAAAAGAAAGTTTGATTATTCATTTTTGTATTTGTAATCAATCAGGTCATTTTAAACAGACACTATGAATGCAGTCAAAATATTAGTCGAAAAAATATTCCTGGTTGATATAGAAACATGAGTTAAGTAATGGTCATAAATTTGTCAAGAAAATCATGATGCTCAAATGACAATTCTTCATAGAAAGAAGTTAATTAGACGCCCTGCCAAAAATTGATGGCGCCCTAAAGTTATCCCCTTGTCCCCTGTCTGTCTTAATAACCTATCAGCAGTTCAAGATATCAAATTTATACTTTCTTTAGTTTCTCACAGTAACAATACCCTATTTCATGACAAGTTATGTTACTATGATGCTAAAACATCATCAGTTTTTTTTGTCCTTTGTATAATTAGAAATTATAACATTTTTATGGTTTTGTAAATAACCATTCAGTAATAATTTTCTCTGTTGTGACAAAACATGTAACTTATGGTTTTGTAAATAAGGGGAAAGGCACTTTTGAACTCCCCCTTAAGAAGCTTATGAACTGTTTGGGGGTCCTATCCCCATTTGTTATCCCCCGCCAAATCAAAGATTTCGGGAGGGGGATATTGTTTTGGCATTGTCCGTCCGTCATTCCGTCCATCTGTGCGTCTGACCAGTGGGTCACATGGGGTCAAAAACTAGGTCACTAGGTCAAATCTTAGAAAAATCTTTGGAACATACTAGAGGCATTAGACATGGTCAAATATTCATGAAACTTAATCAGAATGTTTTCCTTGATGAACTCTTGGTCGTAAATAAAACAAGGTCACATATGATCTAAAATTAGGTTACTAGGTCAAATCTTAGAAAATCTTGTCTGGAACCCTTTATCATGTTAATGTTTGGTCAAGTTATTTTCACAATTGGTCATGATGTACCCCTTGATGAAATATGGCCCATTTAAAAAAGTGGGTCACATGGGTCAAAAACTAGGTCAGTAGGTCAAATCTTAGAAAAATCTTTGGAACATACTAGAGGCATTATACATGGTCAGATATTCATAAAACTTAATCAGAATGTTTCCTTGATGAAATCTTGGACTTATTTAAAACTGGGTCACATATAATCGAAAAATTAGGTCACAAGGTCAAATCTTAGAATTTTTAGGCCAGATTGGAAATAATTGGTCGGATTATGTTCAACTTGGTCATGATGTACCCCTTGATGAAATATCGAGCACTTGTAAAAGTGGGGCACATTGGGTCAAAAATTAGGTCACTAGGTCAAATCTTAGAAAAATCTTTAAAACCCATTAGAGGCAATATGTATCGTCTAATATTCATGAAACTTGATCAGAATGTTTTCCTTGATGAACTCTTGGACTTGTTTTAAACTGAGTCACATGTGGTAAGAAATTAGGTCAATAGGTCAAATCTTTCAAAAATCTTGTCCGATACTATTTTATGGTGGTGATTGGTCGGATTATGTTTAAACATGGTCAAAACGTTCTCTTGGGTTAAATTTCGACTGCATTTCTAGTCATAAACTAGGTTTCTTGGTCAGTTCTAATTGTTACATTATATACAATTTTTTTTTTTATTTCAAACAGTTGCAATCAAACTCAAACTCATATATATATTTCATCAACAATTGATTTCCATTCCTTGACTTAGCCCAATCAGGCCGGGGATATCAATTTAACGAATTTGCTTGTTTTTATACCCCCGACAAACAAAGTTTGAAGGGGGTATATTGCAGTCACCCTGTGATCGGTGGGTCTGTCGGTTTGTCTGTCGGTCCGTTGCAATTGACCTTGTCCGGAGCATAACTTAAAAACTACTGGATGGAATTGGATTGAACTTCATACAATGATAGAGCATAATGAGAGGAAGAACAGTGTACAATAACCATAACTCTATTATTGCTTATTACCAAGTTATTGCCCTTTGTTACTTTTTTTTGTCCGGAGTATAACTTGAAAAGTACTGGATGAAATTCATTGAAACTTCATACAATGGTAAAGCACAATGAGAGGAAGTGCAGTGTTCAAGAACCATAACTCTACTTTAGCTTATTACTGAGTTATTGCCCTTTATTTGTTGTTTTTTGCTGTCAATTTTTTTTCCAGACATTAACTTGCAAACTACTAAATGGAATTTATTGAAACTTCATACAATGGTGAAGCACAATGAGAGGAGGTACAGTGCATAAGAACCATAACTCTTTTTCAGCTTATTACAGAGTTACTGCCCTTTGTTACTTTTTTCTTGTCCGGAGCGTTACTTGAAAACTATTGGATGGAATTTAATAAAACTTCATACAGTGATAGATCATAATGAGAGGGAGTGCAGTGTACAGGAACCGCAATTCTATTTCAGCTAATTACAGAGTTACTGCACTTTGTTACTTTTTCTTGTCTGGAGAATAACTTGAAAACTATTAGATGGAATTTAATAAAACTTTATACAGTGATAGATCATAATGAGAGGGAGTGCAGTGTACAGGAACCGCAATTCTATTTCAGCTAATTACAGAGTTACTGCCCTTTGTTACTTTTTCTTGTCCTGAGCATAACTTGAAAACTATTAGATAGAATTTAATAAAACTTCATACAGTGATAGATCATAATGAAAAGGAGTGCAGTCTATTTCAGCCAATTACAGAGTTAATGCCCTTTGTTACTTTTTCTTGTCCAGAGCATAACTTGAAAACTATTGGATGGAATTTAATAAAACTTCATACAGTGATAGATCATAATGAGAGGGAGTGCAGTTTACAGGGAACCGCAATTCAATTTAAGCTAATTACAGAGTTACTGCCCTTTGTTAGTTTTTCTTGTCCTGAGCATAACTTGAAAACTATTGGATGGAATTTAATAAAACTTCATACAGTGATAGATCATAATGAGAGGGAGTGCAGTGTACAGAAACTGCAATTTTATTTCAGCCAATAACAGAGTTACTGCCCTTTGTTACTTTTTCTTGTCCAGAGCATACTTTGAAAACTATTGGATGGAATTTAATAAAACTTCATACAGTGATAGATCATAATGAGAGGGAGTGCAGTGTACAGGAACCACAATTCTATTTCAGCCAATTACAGAGTTATTGTCCTTTGTTCATTTTTTCTTGTCCGGAGCATAACTTGAAAACTACCAGATAGAATGTAATAAAACTTTATACAATGGTACAGCACAATGAGTAGGAGTTCAGTGAACATGAATCATTACACTATTTTAGCAAATTACAATTGCCTTTTTCTGTGTGTTTTTTTGTCAAACAGTAACTTGAAAACTACTAAATGGAATTTCATAAAACCTCATACAATGATAAATCATAATGAGACGCGGCGTTCTGGAGTATTAATCACCTTCAGTGATAGCTCTAGTTATAGTTGCGGAATAACCTCCTTCAGAAGCAATTTAAAATTTACAAGCAAAAAAGGTTAAAGTTTTAATTCATTGAAAATGGATAAAGAATTTCCCAGTTCCAAGATTCCAAACTTGCATTAGCCTTATAGCCCATTTGTCAAAGAGAACTTTATTTTAACTTTTAAGTTTTATACATTCCATTGGCAAAGCCTCTTTCTTCAAGGGCGTTTTAAATCCCTTTGACTTCAAGGTGGCAAAGAGATCTCATCAAACATAATTATGCATCAGAAATTGAAGAGAAATACATGTACAATATAATAATGCAACAGTACTTATATTATACATTTTGATGAGAATCAGCATATAATTTACGCCATGAACTCTTCATTTGTTTGCTGTGCAAACTTTAATGAAATATTTATCAATATGTTGCATATTGTAAAACATAATTGAAGTATATTTAACAAAATCTAATAATTTAAATAGTATTAAGGAATAATTGTACCTGTAATAATAATAAGCATTTAGTCATAAGCATTTATAATTTTATACATATATGACTATCAAAAATTATGGCTAAAAAAACAACAGTCAAATAAACACTACCAATGAAAGGGAATCAAACCAATAGCTGCCCAACTAACAGTAGCTGTTCAACCATCACTTGCTGTCAAATCAGGCAAAAAAATAGAGGTCCATCCATTCAGCGCAGTCCAACCAACACTTTTGGTTAAACCAACACTTACAATCTATTAATAGTTGTTCAACCAACACATGTGGTCCTGTTTATATATAAAGTCGTCTAATAAACAATACCTGTCTAACCAACAGTTGCAGTTCAAACAACACAATTAAGCTGTCCATCACGCTTGCTGTCCATCTAGCAGTCCAATCTATACTGGTGGTCAAACCAACACTTAAACCAAAAAAAGTCCAACTTTTAATAATTGTTCAACCATCACTTTTGGTCCAACCAAAATAGCGGTCCAATAAACAATCAAATAGCCAATAGATAATAAGCCCCTAGTTTATTGAAGCATGATGGTAAATGACAATTTAATATTTTATTGACAATAAAGTTAATGTTGCTGTTTAAGCAGGCAAACCAGGATGGAGAATGTAACCAATGCCAGCATAACTCCATCCTATGGTGTTACAATATGAGTGAGGCTTGCCAAGGATTTATTAACCAAAGAAATAAAATAGAAATTGGTTGCTCATCCAGGGTGAATTTAGAATATACACTAAACCGTTACCTGTGGGTAATTAGATGTTGGCATTAACACCGACTATACTAATTATGAATTTGAAAATGATCCTTTTCAGGGCCACTGTTAAAATTTTAAATAGTATTTTAAAATGATATATACATTATTTACATAAAAAATGGATTCTCAGCCTAGAGGAACGATAAAAAGAGAATATGCAACGGCTTGTGAATTATTGAAACAGCATAGAAACAAACTCCACGAAGCCACCTTCCCTGTAAATGTGTGGGGTTTAATAATAGAAAATGAAAATATAAAAAAGGGTGAATGATGTGCAATTCCCAACCAAGAAAATGAAATATATACTATTAAATCAAACTTTACTCATTAACTAGAGTTTGCCTATGTTTGCCTTGTTATTCACAAAACAACTTCGAAAATACAACAGATTAAATAAAAATATTTTCTTAATTAAAATGATCAAAATTAAAATAATTGATTTCAAACAATTGAAGATGAAACACCTAAAAAAGTTATTAAATCCATGATATTTTCTCATATTTACACCAAACCAGCAAAAAATATAACTCAATTCATTTCAATGAAATGCCATTTTCAAAAATAAATACCATACATGCCATATTTTCTGGAGACCATTCAGGGGGATTTGTTCAAAAGTCTGAAAATTCAGGGGGATTTTGGTAGTATTCAGGGGGATTTTTTAGCAGATCTAATTCAGCAAAATTTCAAAGTATTTTAAGACGCAAGTACGAAAAAAAAAAAAAATTGCCATAATTTTGAAAGGCTCCTGAGGGGATTATGTCCAGAATTTAAGGGGATTTTGGTCACATACCATTTTTCATTTCAATTCCCAAATAGTCAGATTTGTTTGCTTCTGATAAAAAGCAAATGCATAGTTTATTGTTTAAGTTCATAAACATATGTATAAAAACATCACCACCATAATAAATAAATAAAAGTCATTTCATCCGAATTGTCTACTTTCAGTTTCTCTTCTGGAAGTTCTGTTATTTTCCGATATTTGCGATGAAGGTCAATGTCATGTATGTAAACATATTAGTGAGGCATAACAAAGAACAGCATTGTCTATTGGTTATTTTAATCCTTTTCTTTAATGAATAATTTACTGTCACATTTTAATTATCAATCCTTTTGATGACAATGACACATGTTATGAAGAACGCTTTAATTTGTTACATCCTCTCTGATTGGATAAAAATTATAGTTTTAACCAATGAAAATCGTCCTTTTATCTGACCAGTCTAATTGACATTTCTTATGCAAATTCTGTCAGTCAAAACAATACATGAAATGTGCCCTGCTGATTTATTAAGTGTCACCCAATAGGTGTTGTTAAAACACACCATCAGTTGATAATCCAATTAAGCTTCAAGACAGGAAGGGCATTATAACTGTAAACAGGCATATATAATTAAACCCTGTGATAAATTTGCGTAATTTTAAACACTTTAATTCCGGGGGATTTTCATCCCCCTCCGGGAGACCGGGGGATGGGTCGAAATTCCAGGGGATTTTATCCCCCTCCGGGAGATATGGCATGTATGAAATACACAAACATCCGTCTATACGTACACTATAAAAAGTATATTATACCTCACATAAATGTGTTGCTTCTTTGTATATATAAACTCGTTTGATCCGTATATCACTGTATTTTGATGAAAATCCAGTTTAATGACATCAGCAGTCCATATTATTTTTTTTGGCCGGTCCGGACTTGCCAAAAATGTAATATGGACCGCTGACGTCATGCAATTGGTAAGTGCTGCTTGCTATTTTTACAACAGCTAAAACTTGTCGCAAGTAAACATGATTAGCTTTGTTCAATAAAACACATTTAAATCGCTTTAAAAATATTGAATGGTAATGAAAAATGTCATGTATAATATAAGAAATATAACACACCACTTCGGGCCATATGGCATTAAAAGGACCGGCCAGTCAGCCCCCGAAGGTGAATGTACATATACACTTTCGATGGCTGACTGGCTGGTCCATATAATGTCATATGACACTGAGTGATGTGTAATATTTCTTAAATATAAAAAAAGTTAACATTAAGTCTTGAAAAATCTTTAATTTCAAAACCTTTTTTTTCCTTCAATGTCTATATGGTCAGCAACTCTCTTCTATTTTTATATCGTCAGCTAACTCGTCAGCACTTTAGTACATGCTTGTCAAATTACGTGTGTTTGTTATTCCAAGTGGGCTATCATGTGTTGTTTTAAGCGGGGAATCTGTGCGATCATTGAGATCATTGTGTCACGTGATGGAATGATGCGCTTTGAGTGGATAGTAATTCTTTGTTTAGGTTTCGATGTTCATTCATTTTTGGGCGCAGGGATGCTACTTTAATATTATCTTTATTTAAGTTCAACAAATTAAATGATTAAAGTAGATATTGCGTTATGATTGCTTCTTGCCTTGTCAAATCTAGCTCGGTTATTGGAAACATAGCTTGCAATTTATATAGTCTGCACTTTCAGACTTCCCGAAAGTTGAAAAAAAGTGGCAGACATTCGGTCTGACAAGACATAAAATTCTGTCAGACCGAAAGAAAATCTGTCAGACCGAAACAAAAGGAACAAAAACGAAGTAATAACATTTCTTTATTCATCAATAGCACCTTATTTCTAAATAAAGGCTTTATAGTATGTCTCTTATGAAAATCATCAGTCTGTCAAAATTCAAAAGTTCATCTAGATATTCGAAACATTCCTCATCAATATTGGGGTTAAAGTACTGTTGTCACGAACAATGTTAAATCTCCATTTCAAGAGCCTGATGTAAGGACTTTCAAACACATGATTTACAGAATCCTGAATTATCTCAGTATCAGACACAGGTAAAAATTCTGAGGCGTGGTCTTTTATATCCTGCTGGAATCCCTGCTCAGAAACACTAGAGACTTCAGTGTTGGACAGGTTGACAACCTCCTGTGATGCCAATGGTTCTTGTGTAGTTTTCGATTTTATGCGCAGGCACATCTAGACTCTGCCTAAAAGTACAAAATTATCATAGACAGTGGATGTAAAAATAAACTATTATCAACATTTTTTTCACAAATAAAATGCCTTTCAGAAAGTTTCTGGCTTTCACAACATGCCAAATATCATATTACAATGGTGAATTTAGAATTCACTTTGATAGATTATTATGGATTTGTTTTTTTGTACAGAGTAAATTATTTTTTAAATTTATGAAGATAGAGCTAATTTTTAAAGATAGAAGTAACAATTGCCTCCCAACAATGTGTCCATAGCTTTCTGTGGATGGAATGTTATATTTCTAGAGGGCTGAGTTTCACCATCATCATCGCAGGTTATTACTTGCTTTTCTTTGTCATTTCCTATTTCTTTGCAATATCACAAAATAATTCTTTCATGATATTTCGTTTTATATTCATTTTCCTTTCAGAGCATTCATCGATTGATAATATTCTCTTTATTTACCTAGCATTCGTAAAATGTTAGAGAAGCCATGTTGGATGCGCAAATGACTGACAGTATGTAACATGCACGACGATTGGTTATTCTACGGGCACTGTGCCGAAAGCGACCAATAAAAACATGTGTTACATTATTCTTAGGCCCTCATGCTAAAGCCCGGTTACCGGGATTTTATGCTAAAACCCGATCACCGGGAATCAAAAATAGCCGGACAGTCGGACCGATTTCTGTTCAGAAATCGTCAGACCGGATCAAAATTTGCCGGTCATGTCCGTCGGTCCGACGGCTTTCGGGAAGTCTGCACTTTCTCAAACTATATTTTTGGTGGTAAATAGGCAGACGACACATGTTACTATAAATAGGCATTTTATGTTGTGAGTGTTGAGTTTGTGGCTACACTGAACCCTGTTCAAAAACTGTCCAACCAACAGTAATGTGTTTGAACCCTCAGGTTACCTTTACTTGGCACATATTAAAATAGTTCATGCTAGTAATCTGCTTACAACACTTTCTGTCCTCAGATGTTTAACAGGCAGCGTTTTTTAGCTTACCTAAACACAAAAAAGTGAACTATATATTTGTTGCCTATTACTCATTCATACCTACATGCTCTGGATTGAAAATGACTACAAGAGCCATGCCAGTAGAGCATAGGCCCACATATACCTCTTGTTTTAGCTCACCTTAACCATAGGCTGAGGGTGAGCTATTAGGATCTATGATTGTCTTTTGTCCATCGTCTGTCCACACTTAGTTTGTTAAAACTATAGGGCCCAAATATTGTAAAAATTTGTCGGAAAGGTTGTTTTGATAATTTTTAAAGTCAAGTTCTAATATGGGTCATCTGGTTTTTTTTTGTTATTTATTGTTTTAAAATCATTGAAGTTTCCAACTTCAAACTTCATGAGCTTTTTCAGAGTAAATTGTGAGTTTTCTTGACGAGTTATACAAAATCCAACCAAAATATTGTAAGAGTTATTGCCCTTTGTATCTTTTTAAACAAATACATATTTGTCATGTGTTTAAAAAACTGGACTTATAATAGTTCCACCTATGGTGTATGGAAGGACAGACAGGCACCATCCAGTATATAGTCTGATCAATTACTTTTTAACCCTTTGTCCAATCATAACCAAATTTGGTCTTAATGTGTATGAACGTGTTTGATAATAAGCAAAATTGCTGTAGTTACCTGAGAGTTATTGCGCTCTAATCATAGAAATGACCTATAATTGCTCTTGTCCTATCAATAACTTTTTAAGCATTTGTCCTATCATCACACATTTGGTGAGAATGTGAACGGGCATAATACATCAGAGAAGCCAAATCCCTGTTATTGCCCTTTAATTATCAACAAGTCTATAGCACAAAGTCTTACTGAGGTGAGCGATATAGGGCCATTTTGGCCCTCTTGTTCATAATTTCGGTCCAAAATGACTAAGTCAGTCATTCTTGGGTCATTCACACATTCAAAATTACCCCCAATAAAAATGTCACAGTTACCATCAGACCAATGCGACCAGCTGCTTTTTCCGCTACACTGTACCCTTAATATCTGTTATTTAGCAGACCCATGCAATCGGTCCAGTCACATGTAGTGGTAGGTCGCAGAAGACACAATTAAACCAATTATGTGTTAGTTATGTGGTTGCAGCTATCCTGATTAAGTGTTAAAATCGGTCCATATTTTCACATAGCAATATGCTATGTCATCGTCGATCATTACATGATATTTCCATTTGTTGATTACCAAACTGTTAAATTTAATATAAATTGTAATAAAGTAGCATTGCTGGTAAAAAACGGTTTAAACAATAAATGCAATTGTCATTGTAAATCCGCGAAAGCATTAAAATTCCGAATTAATTCCTAGTCCCATAGGATATCAACAGCGACCCGCTTGATTAACTTCAGAGTCTGAAAAATGAGTGGGCTGCTAACGTCATTTTTATCCCTCGCCTTTTCATATAGTAATGGTAGGCGCGATTCCGAGGGTGTGTGTGTGTGTGCGTGCGTGCGTGTGTGCGTCCGTCTGTTCCACATTCATTTCTTTGCATCTCCTCTTACATTTCTCATGCGATTTCTTCCAAACTTTCACAGATTGATGATCATCAAAGGAAGCAGCGCATATTGTCGGGCTTCCGGATTTGACCATTTTTGAAAGAGTTATTGCTCTTTCTTTATTTTACATTTAAAATTGGTTTCTTCGCAACTCCTCTTACGTTTTTCATGCGATTTCTACCAAACTTTCACAGATTGATCATAAAGTGAAGCAGCGCATATTGCCTGGCTTTCCCGATTTGACCATTTTTGAAAGAGTTATTGCCCTTTGCTTATTTTACATTTAAAATTGGTTTCTTTACAACTCCTCTTACGTTTTTAATGCGATTTATACCAAACTTACACAGATTGATGACTATATAGTGATGCAGCACATATTGCCAGGCTTTTGCTATTTGTCCATTTTTGAAAGAGTAATTGCCCTTTTTGTTTTACATTTAAAATTGGTTTCTTCGCAACTGATCTTACGTTTTTCATGCGATTTCTATTAAACTTTCACAGATTGATGACTATATAGTGACGCAGCGCATATTTGCTGGGCTTTTGCGATTCAACCATTTTTGAAAGAGTTATTGGCCTTTCTTATTTTTACGCATTTCTTATGTTCCTGAGAAACTACCCTTACCATTGATTGGCTTTTGTTACAAAAAATGTCCCCATGAGGGGGGGGATATAGCTGTCTGTGACCGCTCTTGTTATACACAGTAATGAAAAATTCGTTGTCGATATCAAACTTTTAGCTTGAAGCCCCGATTATAAATCTAGATTATTATTCAAGATAATCATTTGAATTTTGACCCACTGTAGAAGTATTAAGCAACTTAATCGTAAGACTAATCCACTTATGGTTGTCTGACCACTTCCCGCCGGCTGCAGTTAAGTACAATCAGAGATGCCGCAGAACTTGATGAGAATCTTATTTGAATTAAGCTTGGATCAATAACTATCTAATTCAGCTATGAATGCTCTAGAACACTCTTACGAACTGCCAATTCGCAAAAATATATTGACAGAAAACACATTGCGAAAATGTGTGACAATTCTATGTAATCAGACTTGGAACAGGTCATTTTTTTAGGTGGGGGGGTGGGGGTGGGGATTTTTTTGGGGGGGGTTGTTGCCGGCTCCAGACCGATTTGGGTTTCAAACTTTTAGAAGCCCTGATAATAACTCAATAAAAATGCCAAATCTCATAAAATATATAATTTTAAACAAACCTGGTGTGGTATATAATGCGATTTTAGCGCTGTTATTACTAAGGCTTCATTATAACTGGAAAGAAACCAGAAATCAACATGCCACAAAGGATTATGGTCTATTGCAAAGTTGGGATCAACCGAAAACTCTGAGGAATTCCCCAAAGTATAAACATTTTAAGGGTGGTAACACAAAATATTAATGTTCGATCGGTCTGAAGAGGTTTCCACCCTTACTTCATATGCGAATAAGATTAAGACACAACCGATCAGGAGCAAATTACACAATTTAACAACCACCTTCAGATGCAAATGAGCGAGAAAGACAGCCAAACATATATGATTTAAAAAATTGTATGTTTAAATGGAATAGCCTTAAGAGTAATAAGAAGAGTAGTAATAAGCTTTTTATGATAAGGCCCCCCAAAAAAATACCTGTGTTTCCGGTAACATGGCAAAAAAAAATAGGGTCAGTCGGGGTTTTTTTTTTTTTTTTTTTTTTTACAGTATCGATTTCATGCAAAATTCTGTTGCATCAAATCAATTATATAATATCTAAGCTTTCCATAATTTACAAAAAGTCAGAAAAAAAGAACAGCATTGTTTAATGTCTGATATCATTTCACTATTGTATTTTCCCGCCAATTTTGCCCATGAAATTTGGTGTTTTTTGTATACAATATTCCTTTATAAGACGCATTCGGTTTTTAGAACAAATCAAGCACTTCAATTTCTACAAATCTATGATAATGTTCTAGTGAAACAGTCATTTATCAACTAAATTTGTTAATTTGCTTGAAGAAAATCCCCGATTTTCTTGTCAACTGTTAGCTCTCTTATGTGGAGGAAGGTTAATAATAGAACAAGTAAACGCAGATATGGATTTATTTTACGTATCTTATTTTATTATTTATAATTTATCATTATTCTCGTAACAATCAAAGTTTCATTCATATTCGTAGTGAATTCAAACACTTCAGTCATTGTTTTAAGATTCCCAGACGACGATTATTTTTTGTTTGGATTTCAGTTGATGAGACTTAAATTAGGCGAAATAAATAACCATTGATAACCATTGATAACTGTGAATAAATTAATGTAATGATTAATGAAATGTGAACCTCGCAATTAAGCTTGCATGAATTCGCAGAGCCTAATCGTATGAAGCCTGCATGAATACCGAAAGCTTATTGTAAAAAAAAGTAAGTTCTATTTTAGACATGGATAAATAACACCGCGAACTATATCCTAAATATTTTCATTATAAAGACAGCAAAATGTGTCTCATGTGATCAACCATGCGTTTGGACCATAAACACGTGTTTGCCAATTTGAAGATATTGGACAAGGATCGCCGAACTCCGCCATTTTGTTTCCCGGTTGACAAAGCGTCTCGGTAATACATAATCAGGAATGAAAGTTTATTCTCCGGGAACAGAGACAGACAAACAACAAAAATAACGACGATATATTTATTTTTTTATTTTTTACTTTTATGCCTAAAAAAGATTAGGGTTGGCGAGGAAAAAATAGGGTCGGTCGATTTACCGGAAACACAGGTATTTTAGTTTTTGGCCTAAGTTATAAAATCCATGCTTTAATATTGTCACATTTATGTCCCTTTAAATACTTCTGAACTTTCACTGTTCTCAGACATTTTTATTGAATGTCATTTTAATTTAGCATAGTTAAATGTTGTTATAGATAAATGTGCAAGGAAATGTCCTTTTCATGATGCATAGGTAGTGACATCACAATATCCTGACTCATTCTTGCGAATAAAATATTGCGTGGCATGACATAATTATGGTTCAAAACCCATGCTTATATTTTCCTATAAATTCAATAACCAATAAATGTTGTTGTCTCGCCTCTCGCGCGATACCAGTCCTTCTGCGCCCCTTCCTGACAACTCTTGCACGCTCACCGATGCTTGATAAAACTATTATAACAAGGCAGTCTAAAGGACGGCAATATCCCCCGCTGTTGTTTTTAGCTCAACTATTCGAAGAATAAGGAGAGCTATCCTAGTCACCCGAGCGTCGGCGTCGGCATCGGCGTAACCACTTATGTTAAAGTTTTTGTAAGAGTTTGTGTACCACCTGAAATATTTTCAAAGTCCATTGACATATGGCTTTGAAACTTTGCACTCTTGTTAACCATGATGCCCCCAACCTGTACACAGGAGGAGGCAAGTCTATCAAGCATTTTGACAAAATTATGCCTCTTTATCTACTTAGAATTTAGGTTAAAGTTTGCGTACCACCTCAAATATTTTCAAAGTCCTTTGACTTATGGCTTTGAAACGTTGCACACTTGTTCACCATCATTCCCCCAACCTATACACAGGAGGAGGTAACTCTATCAAGCATTTTGACAAAATTATGCCCCTTTTTCGACTTAGAATTTACGTAAAAGTTTGGGTACCACCTCAAATATTTTCAAAGTCCATTGACATCTGGCTTTGAAACTTTGCACGCTTGTTCACCATCATGCTCCCAACCTGTACACAGGAGAAGGTAACTCTATCAAGCATTTGACAAAATGATGCCCCTTTTTATGCCCCCACAAAGTGGCGGCATATAGGGTTGCCCTTGTCCGTCCGTACGTACGTACGTACGTATGTACGTCCCGAAGATTGTTTCCGATCTAATTCTTGAAAACCGTTTGTCCAATCCTCACCAAACTTTAAACACATGTTTGTGACCATAATATCTTGATCAAGTTCGATAGTCATGGAAATCGCTTTAGTCATTTAGGAGTTACGGCCCTTTTTTGCCAAAAATTCCCGAAGATTGTTTCCGATCTAATTCTTGAAAACCGTTTGTCCAATCCTCACCAAACTTTAAACACATGTTTGTGACCATAATATCTTGATCAAGTTCGATAGTCATGGAAATCGCTTTAGTCATTTAGGAGTTACGGCCCTTTTTTGCCAAAAATACTTCAAAAATATATGTTTCCAATCTAATTCTTGAAAAGTATGTGTCCAATCCTCACCAAACTTTACATACATGATTGTGACCATAATATCTTGATCAAGTTCGATAGCCATGGAAATCGCTTTTGTCATTTAGGAGTTACGGCCCTTTATTTGCAAAAAAAGACTTGAAAAATACGTCCCGAAGATTGTTTCCGATCTAATTCTTGAAAACTGTTTGTCCAATCCTCACCAAACTTTTAACACATGTTTGTGACCATAATATCTTGATCAAGTTCGATAGCCATGGAAATCGCCTTAATCATTTAGGAGTTAGGGCCCTCAGATTATCCTGAATAATCATTATGGCTTATTTTCTGTGACAAAAAATCGAAGTGGGGGCATCCGTGTCCTATGGACACATTTCTAGTTCGACTTAGAATTTACATTAAAATTTGCATTCCACCTCAAATATTTTCCAATTCAATTTATGTAAATTTCTCAATACATCATGTATTGCATTGAAATCTAATCTAACAGTGATCCATGCATGTTTCCCCAAAACTTTTCAATCCATACACCGAAAAGCGGCGGAATAGTCGAGCGCGCTGTCTCTGTGACAGCTCTTGTTTAGTATATTTTGCTTTTCTCGCAACCTGACTGGTATGTTGAATCTGACCAAAATTGTACATAACCACTGGTCAAGAGTGGAAATATAGGAAATACAAGTTGTTTGATCGGTAAAAGTTTTTCATATTGTGTGTAGTGTAGGTAAGATCAATGTCAAGGTTATTTTGGCTAAAAATAGGAAGGAAAATGAGTCCTTGATTTATAACATCGATGATAAAGCAAGCCTTAAGTATTTTCGAAAGTGTGATACATATATATTGTGGTGACGTCATAACATTGTTTTACTGTTTTTGAAGAGAAAACACATGTTATAAACATATTATCTCATTTGTGTCCATTGTGTGTATACATTTGCTTATATAACCAATACATTACTTATTCTATGTTAAACTCAAACAAATTGTAGTAAAATTTATTTTGTTATATTTGTAATCCCCCTCCCCTGAAAAAGACCATATTCAGTCTGTTCTGCAATAAAAAAAATCAGCTCTTCAAAAACTAGGGCAGACGACTTACTATCAACTCCTAGATCAACACCAAAAATGTGCATCGACAATAGCTGATTGAGTGAAATATTTGCGATAAATCCTGTAAAAATGAATTTACTCGTACTATAAATAAAATGACAAAGAGAAACTTGGAAACTTGAAGTATTAAAATAACATATTTGAAATGCTGTGAAACAGGTTTATATTCAGGGATTGATAGAGTCCGCAAAAAAGCAGTTGAATGCGGGAGTTAAGGTAAAGGCAATGATCCACGTTTGCATGTGGTAGTGAGCGAAACATGTTTACATGCGCTAAAGTGGTTGTCTGTCTTGTAAACCTCTAAAAGGGTTCTAAAGATCACATGTTCACCACATGGAGACAATGTTCAGAGCCCACTTTTCATGAGTGTTTGCTCAAGGTCAGAGTTCAAGGTCCTATGTGGAGCCATAGGTTTCGTGTCAGTGCTCCTATAATTATTTCATAAACGCTAGAAGGTTTTTCATGAAACTCTGATCATGTATTCACTACATGGAGATGATGTGCAGAACCCACATAACAGGCGTGCTTAGAGTCAAGACCATAGTTTAAGGTCAAAGGATTGAGCCATAAATTTCCTGTGTGCTCCATATGTCCAAAACCCCTCTTGTGACTTCAATGAAACCCCAATGTTAACAAGATCAAGACAATGTGTGAACAGGCTCAATGTAAGACTTCAAAGTCAGAGGTTCTAGCCATAAATGTAATATCTGCTCCTTATGTCCTAAACCTCTCCAAGGATTTTTATGAAACTTGGGTAAAATGTTAACAGCTGTAACGTGCGATGTCATACAAAGCCAACAGATCCGTTTAGAGAAAAGCATGCTCGACCCTGAAGGGGTCCACTTGTCTTTATAAACAATTAATGCTCAATCCACAAGGAGCCTGGGCTTTGCTAATTTGCATATTACCAACCAAATAGACATGGTTTTTACGAACTATCAACGTACTTCCGTCTGTTATGGAATGTTTTACTATGAACGCACATCTGCCGCCTACAGTGGACTGTTACATTATTATGAACGCACATCCTCCGCCTACAACGGACCATTACAGTTGTACTATGAACGCACATCTGCCGCCTACAGCGGACTGTTACATTATTATGAAAGCACATCCGCCGCCTACAACGGACCATTACAGTTGTACTATGAACGCACATCCGCCGCCTACAGTGGACCGTTACACAACATTTAAGACTTGCGGAACCCACACTCAAAGTGTGCTGGCTCAAGGTCATAGTCATAAATCTAGGTCAAAGAATCAAGCCATAGGTCTCCACATATCCTAAACATTTTCAAGGATGTTTATAAAGCTTGTGTGAAAAAATCACCTTATTGACACATTTACACTCTATATATCACACCATGTCAAATGTCATCAATCAGAATGGTTTCCAAAAACGACTGTCTGGTACTTTTTAGCTTGGGTAGACTGTAGGGTCACCTAAGACAAAGAAATAACCTCTTTTTTTTCGGTTTTGTGATAGCAATTTTGTAAAAAGTTAATCTTTATGGTTTTGAATTTCAGTTATATGACAGAAATAGTATGAGGCGGTATGGGAAACTGGAGGAGGAGATCAGTGAGATAGAAAACCATGCTTTTAGAACACAGGTAAATATTCACCTCTTTGATGCTATAAATGTAAATCAATCCATGTTATTGTGTCAAACACTGACACAGAAAATTATTTTAATTAAAAAAAATATAATATTTTATAAGTCTGGTCCATCTTGATTTAAATTGATGGTAAACTCAGGGCACAATTAAAAACTATTAGGATCAATGTCTGGACTATCATTACACAAAATACCAAGGATAGATATATTGTGGACATTCTGGACTATCATACAAATACCAAAGGTAGACATAATTGTGGACATTTTGAACTATCATTACCGTAATTGACTGGTTATATGACACACTTTTTTATCCCCTGCCTTGAAAAGGCGAGGGGATATAGTATTGGTAAGCCCGCTTTCGTGCGTGCGCGTGTGTGTGTGTGTGTGCGTGCGTGCGTGTGTGTGTCTGTCCGGCCCACATTCATTTCTTTGCATCTCCTTACATTTCTCATGCGATTTCTACCAAACTTTCACAGATTGATTATCATAAAGTGAAGCAGCGCATATTGTCTGGCTTTTGCTATTTGACCATTTTTGAAAGAGTTATTGCCCTTTGCTTATTTTACATTTAAAATTGGTTTCTTCGCAGTTGCTCTTACGTTTTATCATGTGATTTCTACCAAACTTTCACAGATTGATTGTCATAAAGTGAAGCAGCGCATATTGTCGGGCTTTCCTGTTTTGACCATTTTTGAAAGAGTCATTGCCCTTTGCTTAATTTACATTTAAAATTGGTTTCTTCGCAACTCCTCTTACGTTTTTCATGCGATTTCTACCAAACTTTCACAGATTGATGATCATAAAGTGAAGCAGCGCATATTGTCTGGCTTTTGCTATTTGACCATTTTTGAAAGAGTTATTGCCCTTTTTTTTTTTTCCTTTTAAAATTGGTTTATTCGCAATTGCTCTTACGTTTTATCATGCGATTTCTACCAAACTTTCACAGATTGATTATCATAAAGTGAAGCAGCGCATATTGTCTGGCTTTTGCTATTTGACCATTTTTGAAAGAGTTATTGCCCTTTGCCTATTTTACATTTAAAATTGGTTTCTTCGCAGTTGCTCTTACGTTTTATCATGTGATTTCTACCAAACTTTCACAGATTGATGATCATAAAGTAAAGCAGCTCATATTGTCGGGCTTTCCTGATTTGACCATTTTTGAAAGAGTTATTGCCCTTTGCTTATTTTACATTTAAATTGGTTTCTTCGCAACTCCTCTTATGTTTTTCATGCGATTTTTACCAAACTTTCACAGATTGATAATCATAAAGTGAAGCAGCGCATATTGTCGGGCTTCTCCTATTCAACCATATTTGAAAGAGTTATTGCCCTTTGCTTATTTTACATTTAAAATTGGTTTCTTCGTAACTGATCTTACGTTTTTCATGCAATTTCTACCAAACTTTCACAGATTGATGACTATATTGTGACGCAGCGCATATTGTCTGGCTTTTGCAATTTGACCTTTTTTGAAAGAGTTATTGCCCTTTCTTAAATTTACGCATTTCTTATGTTCCTGAGAAACTACCCTTACCTTTGATTGGCTTTCGTTACAAAAAATGCCCCCATGAGGCGGGGGATATAGCTGTCTGTGACCGCTCTTGTATTCCATATGTCTTGAACCCATTAAAGGATTTTTAAATAACTTGCCACAAAATGTTCACCATATTAAGACAATGTGCAGAGCACTTGTTTCTAGAAAGGTCCAAAGTCAAGGTCAAGCATAGAGAACAAAGGTCAAATGAATTTAATATGACTATTATTCGCCACAAACGTTCACCATATTGAGACAATGTTGAGAGCGCAATTGTTTTAGCAAGCTTGTTTTAAGGTCAAGATTTCTCAGGGTCAAAGGTATTATGACTTAATTTTGTATCTGTTCAATACCATTTGAACCGCTTGAATAATAAAAATATATAAATAAATAACTTGCCATAAATGTTCACCCTTTTGAGATGATGCCCAGAGCTCATGTAACAACCAGCTTGGTTCAGAGTCAAGATAACACTTAGAGTTCAAATGTCATGCTACTATAATATGTTTCCCCTCAACATATAGAGGTCAAATGTCATATGACTATAATTCACCAATTGAGAAGATGTACAGAGCCCCTGTTACAACTAGATCCGTTTAATGTCAAAATTAGAAGTCAAGGTCATGTAACTATAATATAATTTCATTTCCCGTCCGCTTCATATCCCTTGAACAGCTTGGAAGAAAACTACCAACAAATGTTCACCATATTGAGACGATGTGCAGAGAACATGTTACAACCTGCTCAGATCAAGGTCAAGGTCACACTTTTGAGATCAATGGTTGTATGACTACATTTCGTGTTCGCTCAATATCTTTTGAACCACTTGAAGGATTTGGAAGTAACTCTCCACAAATGTTGACCATATTAAGACAATGTGCAGAGCACTTGTAACAACCAGGTCAGTTCAAGGTCAAGGCTATACTTAGAGGTCAAAGGTCAATGATAATATATCTTATGTCAGATGTTTACCATATTAGAGACAATGTGCAGAAAGCATGTTGCAATTAGCTCCAGCTTTGTTCAAGGTCAAGGTCACACTTAATGGTCAAAGGTCACATGACTACACTGTGTCTGCTCAATATTCCTTGAACTGCTTGAAGCATTTTGAAATGTTAACCCTATTGAGTAGACATGCATAGCTAATGTTACAACATTACAGTTCAAGGTCAAAGGCACACTCAGAGGTCAATTGTCATTTGACTACTTTTCATGTCTGCTCCATTTCTTTTGAACCTCTTGAAGGATTGGAAATAACAAAAGTTTACCATATTAAGACGATGTGTAGAGGGGGAGACGTCAGTTTTTGATTACATAATAACTATTTAGTTTGTTTTACGATTACATGAGTATACTCACAAAAGTGATTTGATTTAATGATGATATTGTAGGGCCCAGTATGCCAAGGCACAAGAAGCCCTGAGGTTCAAGGGGTGGAACATATAAGACCAGACAATCGCTTTGGAAACTACAGATACTTCACCAAGAATGCCATTCTAAGGAAAAGTATGATTTCATGGAATTGGTTTAATAAAGTTTGCTACATGAAGTTAGGTAAATCCGCGCTAAGCACTATTGAGAGTATTGTATTTACAAGTTATTAGATGTTGAAGTATTGTATTTACAGGGCTGTAGTTGAACTGCAACAATTTTATATGCTGTCATATTTCAAATCATATTTATACCCCCGACAAACAAAGTGCGAAGGGGGTATATTGGAGTCACCCTGTGGTCGGTCGGTCTGTCAGTTTGTCGGTCGGTCCGTTGCAATTTACCTTGTCCGGAGCATAACTTAAAAACTACTGGGTGGAATTGGATTAAACTTCATACAATGTTAGAGCATAATGAGAGGAAGTGCAGTGTACAATAACCATAACTCTATTCTTGCTTATTACTGAGTTATTGCCCTTTGTTACTTTTTTTTTTTTAGTCTGGAGTAAAACTTGAAAAGTATTGGATGGAATTCATTGGAACTTCATACAATGGTAAAGCTCAATGAGAGGAAGTGCAGTGTTCAAGAACCATTACTTTACTTTAGCTAATCACTGAGTTATTGCCCTTTATTTATTTTTTTGCTGTCAATTTTTTTCCAGACATTAACTTGCAAACTACTAGATGGAATTTATTGAAACTTCATACAATGGTAAAGCACAATGAGAGGAAGTGCAGTGCACAAGAATCATAACTCTATTTTAGCTAATTACAGAGTTACTGCCCTTTGTTATTTTTTCTTGTCCGGAGCATAGCTTGAAAACTATTGGATGGAATTTAATAAAGCTTCATACAGTGATAGAGGAAGTGCAGTGTACAGGAACCGCGATTCTATTTCAGCTAATTACAGAGTTACTGCCCTTTGTTACTTTTTCTTGTCCAGAGCATTACTTGAAAACTATTGGATGGAATTTTATAAAACTTCATACAGTGATAACAGTGATAGATCATAATGAGAGGAAGTGCAGTGTACAGGAACTGCAATTCTATTTCAGCCAATTACAGAGTTATTGCCCTTTGTTACTTTTTTCTTGTCCAGAGCATAACTTGAAAAAAAGTAACTTAACTCATTTATAGATGGTCATAGGCAATCGTATATTCTATGCTTTAGAACATCAAATATATCAGTATTAACATCTCAGTATTAGCATCACTGATATTGTTTAAAGCCTTTTTTCTAATTTTTAAAAACATAATCAAATAATGAATAACTGATGATAGTCCATAAAATAAAGTTGTCATTTATAGGTTGGCTTTCCAAATAGTTGACTGCAATTTCATATCAGGGCGGCGTTCGGGGATATTAATCACTTTCAGTGATAGCTCTAGTTTATGAGAAAGAGTCTGAGTGCATACTGTCAGTTTTAATTATTTTCCCCCAAAATATGGTTTGTAAGTTGAAGTTCAGATACATGCTTATCTGAAAAAAATATGCACATCCTTTTTCCAGATTTATATTTTTTGCTCGACCATTCAAACAGTAAGGAGGGCTATAATACTCTTCCTATTTAAGTTTTAGGGCAAGTTGGAATTTTCACTGATAACTTTAATTTCAATTTTTACTTCAAACAGCTGTTCAAGACCATCACACAATTAGGTTGCATAACTCCATATCATCCTAGATACAAATTATAGCCCCTGATTGACTTATGAACTTAGGTTAAAGTTTTAGGCAAATTGTGTGCGGTTAAAGTTTTAGGGCAAGTTAGGATTTTCACTTAAAATTCCAATACCCTTCATTTAATTCAATTCATACTTCAAACAGTTCTAGACCATTCCATCATTACGTTGCATAACTCCATACAAATAATAGCCCCTAATTGACTTAGGAACTTAAGAAACTTTTAGGGCACATTGTAGTTGATAAAGTTTTAGGGCAAGTTGGGATTTTCTCTAATAACTTCAATACTCATCTCACAGTTGTTCAAGGCCATTACACAATTTGGTTGCATTACTCCATATTAAACTAAATACAAATTATCAGTGCTTCTAAAACTTTGGAACCTCAATCCGTCTGGACCCGGCGACAAACCCCCCCCCCCCCCCCCCCCCCTCAAAAAAAGAAAGACTTGTTCAATAGTCTGATTTTGTAGAAATGTCATACATTTTCGCGACATCATTTCTGTCAATATTTTTTGCGATTTGTAAGAGGGCTCTAGAGCCAGCATAGCCGATTCGGATAGTCATTGATACAAGTTTAATTCAAATGAGATTCTCATCGAGTTCTGCGGCGTTGTTAACAAGAAAGACTGTGATCATAATTAACTGTGGCTGTCGGGAGGCGGTCAGACGACAAAAAACGAAACAGTATGATGATTTATTTGCTTAATGCTTCTTTAGTGGGTCAACATTCAACTGATAATCTTGAATAATAGTATATATATATATCTAGATTTATAATCGGGGCAACAAGCTTAAAGTGTGATATCGACAACGATTTTTACATTACTGCGAATAAATATGACGTAAGCGGCGGACTCAGCTGTCAGACTATGTAGTTAATCAAGCGTATCGCTGTTGATATCCTATATATTATTATGTTAATTAATTTGGTATTTTAATGCTTTCGCAGATTGACAATAACATGCATTTATCTTTCAAGTCGTTTTTAACCAGCAATGGTTCTTTATAACAATTTAAATTTAACCGTTTTGTAATCAACAAACGGATATCATGTGATGATCGACGACGACATAGCATATTGCCATGTGAAAATATGGACCGATTTTAACACTTAATCAGGAAAGCTGCAAGCAAATAATTAACACATAGAGCTAGTTTGTTTAATTGTGTCTTCTGCTTATACCAAAACACGTGATTGGACCGACTGCAAGCGTCTGCTAATTAACAGATAGGCTATAGAGTGATCAGCATAGCGGAAAAAGCAGCAGGTCGCATCGGTCTCATGGTAACCAAGACACTTTTATGACCTATTGTAGTTTTGAATGTGTAAATGACCCATGAATGTTTGTGTATGACAATTTCTACATCTTTTACTGGATTAGTCGTTTTGGACCGAAATTATAAAAAAAAATTGAAAATTTCGGACCGATTCTTTTTACACTTTTTGAAACTGAAATCGGTCTGGCTTGGTCAAAATTGGTCCAGACCGGCAAATTGCCGGTTTTTAGAAGCCCTGCAAATTATGGCCGTTGATCAACTGAGAAAGTTTTAGGGCAGCTTAGAGTTTTCGCTCACATCTCCAATAACGTTAATTCAGTCAACTTCCTACTTCACACAGCTGTTCGCAGCCATCACACAATACAGCCATCACACAATATGAGTCCATAACTCCATATTATCCTTAAAACAAATTATGATCCTTTTTTAGCTCACCCTAGCTTTAGGCTGAGGGTGAGCTATGAGGATCAATGAATGTCCATCATCTGTCGTCTGTCGTCCATCCACACTTAGTTTGTTTACACTTTAGGGGTCACATTTTTGCCTCAATTGTCATGAAACTTGGTCAGGATGTTTGTCTCACTAATAACTCAGACAAGTTTGAATATGGGTTATTTGGGGTCAAAAACTAGGTCACAGAGCCCAAATATGGAAAAACCTAGTTAACACTCGAGAGGTAACACTTTCAGCCCAAATATCCTGGAAATTAGTCAGAAAGATTGGTTTAATGATTTCTAGCTCAAGTTCAAATATGGGTCATCTGGGTTCGAAAACGAGGTCACAGAGCCCAAATTTGGCAATACCTTGTTAACCCTTTACCTCATAGTTACGCAATTTTACTTAGATCAAAAGATGCATAAAACGTTGACTGCGCAGGTTTGTGGGCATTCCTGTCTCGTTTTCCTCGTGGAAATTTACACAATACTGCACGTTATAATTAACTACCAATAATACAACTATATTTTATTGATCACGCGCCTGACGTCACAGGTCATGGTTCGGAATCGTGTCAAAATGTCGGCCATGTTGGATAGACAAAAAATCATCTTGCTTGTATAAACAAAGGTCATAAATCATTATACGGGACATATGTGTCACTTCTGTTTCGCTAATCCGGTCATAAAAATGCACATCTGCTTCTACAAATTGAAAGTAAGTACAAATGTGTTATAAAATAATGACTATCCCTATTGTTAAACTTTGACATGACCCATTTTAACATTGATCAGCTGTTGAAACATGTGTTTTCGAATACACAAGAATGCAATGTAGAACTAATTTCTGCCGTTGTTTACTTCAGTTTAAAACAACATTGCTGAATAATGTCATTTATATTTCAGTGATTGTCCGACGAATCGGAACATTCTGGCTTCAATTAAAATGAGTTTGAGTATGACGTCGAGATGGCAAATTCGGACCTCGGCTTCACGCACACAAGGATACGAGAAATGAGGATTTTTAAAATCAAACCCAATTATGACAATACCTGGACATGCAATAAACGATATAATTTTGTAAACAACAATATGTAGGCCTCATTTAGTAGTTGAATAATAACTTTATTTGTTCATTGTGGTTTGTTTAATTATCGAAAGTAATACGCTCTGTGACTGTTGTACAACTTTTTTTTCTTCTGGTTCATATATAATATACCATGTTTCTTTGTTGTGAATTATTTTTTAATTCTGTCCATGTTTGTTTCAATTCAGGTTGCATTAAATGAATTATAAAAATATGCTATTTATATAATATTTTGTGTTATGTTTGATAAATAAAAGTGTACTTTAAGTTAATTTTCATCAAATTTGACATATTTTTCTGTTTGTTTATGAATATCATGCGGAAATAATTTAGATAACAAAATAAAATTTATATGACTGGATTAGAAATTTAATTCTCTAAAAACTTTACATTGATGACTTATTGATTAAACCAAAAGAAATACTTAGAAAATAGGTTTGTAATACACGAGGGTCAAAATTCCAGTAATAACCAATAATCTCCTATGAAGTAGGGGTACTGATATGAACTGATAAGCCATACACTGGCAGCCTGATATGGCTCAAATGAAAGTGTCGCAAAAGTATATTCAGTATGGCTATGATCATTTGTAACTCATTTGTTGCTTTTTATAACAGTTTTGCATTTCATTTAATTTAGAAATTGATAAATTGCAAAGAAATAACCAGGTTAATATAATAGTATTAATAAATCATTAAACTAGTATAAAATGAGTTATTTGTTATGGAGAAAAAGGAAACCCTGAATTTTGTTATTTTTCATAAAACAAATTAATGCACTCTTTGTTAATAAACCTAAATTTGAAATTAAAAAAAGACAGTTTTTCCATTGTGAAAAATTATATTTGTTATTTATCAATAAGTTCTTTTATTGAAATTAACTTTGGATAATTTTATCTTCTGCTTCTGCATACTTGTCGGAGCTTACAAAGGAGTCACTTGACATGGTATGCTATAGCCTAATCGCTATATATATTGTTGATGACAATATATACTACGTCAATCATTGAAATTAGACTTTTGGATGAACAAGCCCAAATTCATAAACTAAAGTTTGGCATCAAATTTTTGAACAAGCCCTGCTATATAAAATTCAGAATTTGAGCAAGCCCTGAAGACATTTTACCAGTGCAGGGCTTGCGGGCTTGTGTTAATTTCGACCACTGCTACGTATAATAGAAACTGGATATAATGATCACAATAGCTCACTTTGAGCATTTTGAAAGTAACAGCAGGACACAGGAACATCATAGAACATTATATTGAGATTTTAATGTATTTCAAAGTATGGATTCATCCATGGTCAATTTATATATATTTAAATGATACACAAATAGGCACCCACATACAAAGTAAAACGATGTGCATATTCTAGTTTTGTGTATTACATGTATTTACACTTTGTAGTGAAAATAGATACAAGGAAGCAAGTACAGTACATAAATAAAACTGAGGATATGATTAATGTATCAGGTAATGTCAACATAAATTACAAGATAGAGAACATGCCAGGGCATTATCATGTAGGAAATGTCAAGATGAAAAATTCTCAAATGTTCATATAAATTTCTTTAATATAACGACAATGCATTTTAAAGTGACACTCTTATTCAAAATCAATACATACCCGTGTCAAATAAAAACGAAGCTTCATAAAAAGCGCAGCTTTAGTGGCTGCGCTTTTTTTCCAAAGCTGCGTTTTTTTCAAAAGCTGTGCTTTTTCTTCGCTTTTTTCAAAAGCTTCGCAAAAGCTGCGTTTTTTTCATGAAAGGTTCGCTTTTAGTAAAAAAGCTTCGCTAAACCTTCGTCTTTTTGAAAAATAGCTTCGTCTTTTTGTTTAAGCCATATTTTCCTCACACAAAAGCTTCGTCTTTAACATAAAAGCTTCGTCTTTTGCATAAAAAGCTTCTTCTTTTTGAAATTTAAAATGGCCAATATTTATTGGAAAAGAAAGCTTTTCAACCAAAGACAAAGCTTTAAAAGAAGAGACGAAGCTTATTTTTTTGATCTTTTGCTTTGTAGGTGCACTTTTTTGCGTTTTAAGTGTATTATATAAATAATAAGTGCTTTTTCTTAGCTGAAGAATTTTTTCATCTCGATTATAATAATTCATGTTCAAGTTAAGAATTTATTTTATCAGCAGTAATTTAATTGTTTTAGTTTATCCATGTGTAAATCTACAATAACATAAAAAAAAGATTCAATCATTCATCAAATTCATACATTCTTTTCCTGATTGAATGAAGTATTCAATCTCTTGATGAATGAATGAAATATGGAAAAAAAGGGTTGAATCCAAAAATAAAATAATACATGGACGAATGAATGATTGATTGATTGATTGATTGATTGATTGATTGATTGATTGATTGATTGAATGATTGATTGATTGCATAAATGAATGAATGATGAATGAATGTGAATGTTTGATTGATTTACTGATGTATTGATTGATTAACTGGTGGATTGATTGATTGGCTGGTTGATTGATTAGTGAAATGAATGAATGAATGAATGAACGAACGAACGAACGAACGAACGAACGAACGAACGAACGAACGAACGAATGAATAAAGATTTGAATGAAGGAATGAATAAATAAATAATTAATAAATTGATTAATTAATTTACTTAATTAGTTACTTTTAAATGACTGGATAAATAAATGAATTATCAATTAATGATATAAAATAAAATAAAAAAAGGATATATTTAATAAGTCAATGCAATAAATCATAATTTTATAATATTATGCAAAATAATACACTTAATAAGCAGTTATTAATTGCATTCAACTGAATATTCACAGAATTCATATTACTTTAATTTCTATACATGTTATCATCATAGATCTTAATGCTTTGTTCATAAGCCATTCTCATGATAAGCCATATTTGTAAAACAACCAATCAGAATCTCAGAAACAAATTTGAAATAGGGGCGGCCATTTTGTTGGGATTTCAGCAGGGTTGGATGTTTTTAAAGGAATTAATGAATTTACACAAATAACAACCATTGATAATTAAAGGGATAAATTAATGATTTTCAATTTATGATATATCTATCATAAGATCAGATGAACATGGACTATGATTTGGAATGACAATCCAATCATTTGATGTTTTGTAAAAGATGACATGCAATACTGTTGAGTTCTTATAATATTCTGATCTTATCCTTATTTTAGTTGTTTATCAATTACTTAATAACCTCAGTGACTATTTTCTTAAACATGTTGGACTTATATTTCAAAATGATATCCAGCTCATAAAAATACAATGAAATTTATAAGATATAGTTTTAAAACTCATTGATTTTTTGTTTTTACCAGAATATCTATCAAAATTTGCAGAATGTTTTTCCATTAAATGTACATCTGATAAGAATCAGTGTTGTTTTCCAAGGGGTAATAAAACTGCCATCTGCCAGATGGCCTACCAGATATTGAAAATTGGATTGATCAATTATGTAAAGTATTAATTAACAATCTGGTAGTTCACACTGTGTAATAAACAGAGCTGTTAGGAACCTCTAAATTTAACAAAAGGGCAACATAAGGCAGAGTATGGAAAAAGTGATTTTACTATGTAGTTGACAGTTTAAAAAAATAGTTTACAATTTAGGTATCATACTGAAAGGTATGCCTCTACACCAACTAATGGCGTAAATAATTAAAAGACCTAAACAAAAATAAACAATATAAAGTATAAATATTTATTTCAAACATTTAGAATATGCTTCCATGTGGTTTAATAGAGACTATAGTATCAGTGAAAAAAAATTGATATTCAACAATTTCACATTTTAATACAATAAAAGGTCATAATGTTTTGTTTTTATTCTTTATTGGGGAAGTTTATACACAGGTATCAATGGGATATTTATTCATATCATGTGGTAACTAGTGATAAACTTGGCATTGATGTATATATGATATATATTTTATTAAAAGTTTTTTGTTACACCAGTCTGAGGCTTTTTATCCCCTATAGTATTAGAGGGTTGGAGGGAAAAAAAGGAGCTTTTGAGAAGAGCTGCGTTTTTTTGCCACAAAAAGCGCAGCTTTTGCGAAGCTTTCTGCAGTATTGGCTCAAAAAGTGCAGCTATTTGCAAAAGCTGCGCTTTTTGCTTGAAATAACCGAGCTTTCGCGAAGCTTTATGCGGTATTGGCCTGAAAAAGCTCAGCTTTTGCAAAGAGCTGCGCTTTTTGGCCAATACCGCACAAAGCTTCGCTATTTCAAGCAAAAAGCGCAGCTTTTCAAGTTTTGTGAAGAGCTGCGCTTTTTGGCCAATACCGCACAAAGCTTCGCAAAAGCTTAGCTATTTCAAGCAAAAAGCGCAGCTTTTGCGAAGAGCTGTGCTTTTTGGCCAATACCGCACAAAGCTTCACAAAAGCTTAGCTATTTCAAGCAAAAAGCGCAGCTTTTGCGAAGAGCTGTGCTTTTTGGCCAATACCGCACAAAGCTTCGCAAAAGCTTCGCTATTTCAAGCAAAAAGCGCAGCTTTTGCGAAGAGCTGTGCTTTTATTTATTAAAATATTCATCGAAATCCGAATATAGACGCCACTTTGGTATAATATAAATATGGAAAAATGTGGTGTCACCGCGTGACCTGTCCTGGACCAACAGCATTGTGTCATTAATGTTAGAGTCGTGATATATTTTCTGACCAATATAAATAGACCAATGTTATATTAATATACCTCATGTGTATTTAGGACAGAAAAAATATGTGATGGCTGTATTTAACCGGATATAAGGTATACAAGTAACAGAAAACATGAAAAAATCATGAAAGACATTATTAAGAATGGGCGGAGTGATTGCAGATAATGAGCCCTTCTTAATTTATTATTAAGCTAATTACTTCAGGTCATCTAACTGACTTAGAATACGACCTCATTGTCTAATACATTGTTAACGTAAAATCTAATGCAGGGATTGTGCATCAATATGAAACTCCATTTGCTTAAATGTAGGTTTTTTTTTTTTTTTTTTATTGTTAAGGGCTCATTATTTCTTAGTCTTAACTAATAGATGTTCAAAATAAGATTCTTCTTATCCATAAACATTTATTAAAACAAGTTTTTGAAAAATAGGGTGTTGAAAATGTCCCCTCATCCAAGCTTTAGTGCAGGATGAAGGACATTATTGGAATTAAGCCGGAGGCTGAGCATCCACTGTATAAACATTGGTCCAAAATTAAAGAAAGAAAAAGTTTTTTTAATAAAACTAAAAGACAAAGTATCGAACGCTTTCTCAAAATCTATCATCATTAACAGACCAGGTATATTATTATCCTCAGTGAATTTCATCAAGTCGTATAGTAGCCTAGTATTTTCACCAATGTGTCTTCCTTTTATAAAACCAGTTTGGTCTTTTGCAACTAAAAAATCTAATACAGTCTTTAATCTGTTTGCAATGGAACCAGATGCAATTTTATAAACTGTA
Organism: Mya arenaria; assembly: GCF_026914265.1. Lineage (NCBI taxonomy): Eukaryota > Metazoa > Mollusca > Bivalvia > Myida > Myidae > Mya > Mya arenaria. Next base: position 38,334,071 of record NC_069126.1, read on the forward strand.
TTGAGCAAGGTAATAGGTCTAAGGTTTTTAAGAAACTTCCTTGGTTTATTATCTTTTGGAAAACATGTAATGATACCTTGTTTTTGTGTAATAGACATTGATCCATTTTCTAAAGCAAAATTTACAGCTCTAACTACAAAATATCCAATACGAGACCAAAAAGCCTTAAATTTTTTTGCAGTGAATCCATCCGAACCCGGGCTTTTATCATTTTTCATATTTTTTAAGGAAGAAGAGGCTTCTTCAAAAGTTATAAGACCTTCTAAAGACTGTGCCTGATCAATTGACAGTTTAGGAACAGAACTTTCATTCATGTCATTTTCAATATTATAGTCAACTTCTGAAGTACTCTTAGAGTATAATTTTTCATAAAACAAGGATGTTTCTTTTAAAATATCATTTTGCTCATATACAAAACAACCATCTTCCTTCTCAATAAAAGGAATGCATTTACTAATAGAGTAATTCTTTTCAAGCCGACAAAAAAAACCTGTTGGCTTTTCACCATTATCAATAAATTCTGCTCTTGATCGGATAATATGTCCTCTTATTTTCTCTGTTCTTAATGTACTTAATTCATTCTGTAAAGCCTCTAATCTATCCTTATTTTCATCATTCAAATTCTTTTCTTTTCAGCAGAAAATTTACTCATCATTTTCTCATCTACTTATTGTTTCTATTGTTAACTTTGTAACACAAAATATTATCTACAAATAATTATAATCTTTATTGATTTTAATGGTAAATTAAACTGACGTAATATATTCAATGATTTACACATCAATGTTTTGGGGGAATTTCCATACTGTACAGTACTGCTATTCCTCGTGTTTTTATTATGTCATAGTGGGATCTCACACCTGTATATATAGGTATAACAGGGATGATAAAATTCCGGATTAATCAGGAATTCCGGATTTAAGGCCTCACGGATCGATTTTGAGATTAATGTAAATCCGTTGAGTTTTTTTCTAGGGGGGAGGGGTACAGGAGCGAATCGAGCTCAGTTCGAATAATATGGGTACGAAAGGTGAGTTTTCCGGAAGTGTAAAGCCGGAAATTAACGAACCTATTTACGTCTTGGCAATCAAGCTATATGATTGGTTAAGATAGCATCCGGTGATTACCGAAATCACCGATGGGACTAGAAGACAGTATCCGGATGGTCGTATCCGGATATGACAGACGACGAAGACGAATAAACGGGTATTGGAAAATTGGAAAAAAAACGACCACCACCAACTTCTAAAAACATTGATTCGTCTATTTTAAGGGTATATTTGCCATTTATTTTCAAGAGAAATTCACGAAACGTTTCTTTTTAAGTTAATAGAAAGTGATCAAACTGAGAATGAATTTTGCGCATGTAGCATTATTTCTGACATCCTGATTCGGATTGTGTCATAATAATCGATTTTTATTTTACAAATTTTATTTGGCTGATTGAAGTTTACGCTGTAAACCGTTTCTTTATTATTCTCATAATGTTTGAAGCATTGTTCTCAATAAGAAGTGGCTGTTGACCATAATGGGAGGTTCAAATGAAAATTGGTTTGGTTCAAATTTAAAAAAAAATGAATACATATTTTGTAGTAGTAATACATATTACGTAGAGGCAGTCATTTTATTTTCTATTGAGACAGTTCAACAAAACGTCTTGAGGACCCAGTTTGAGTGAGATTTAAATTCTATAGTTGTAATTTGTATTTCCAGGTATGTTGATGGTTACAAAAGTCAGGGATGAACAGACACCTCAGCCAGTGCATCCAGTTGTTCCTGTCAATGACTGACAATTCAATCCAGAGGCCATGATACTTGGATTTATTGCTGAACATGCTCCCTTGCACCACAGTAGTGTGCCTTACTTAAGACACTTGCCAAAGATACAAAAGCGAATAAAAACTTCAAAGGTGTACAGCATCATACAAGATGACTTACGGAGTGGCTAGCCATTTCAATGATGAACATGTGGGGGTTAATTGATCTTGGTTTTGTTTCAACTAAGACAACTCAACAAACACAATGAGAAAACTGTTGCAGCTATTTTTCTGCTATAGAGAAAGAAATAGTGTTGAGACATTTGGCCTCCTTAAAAATCACTAGGGCTGATTCTGAATCAATTTTCATAGAATTTGAAAGCCTGTTTGAGAGACTTGAACTGCCATGGGACAATCAAGTTTTTGTGCTACTGGACTCATGTAACACCATGAGGGGAAAAAATCTGGCTTAGGGACCAGAATACGTCAAAGTCCACCATGTCCACAACGGCTACGCTGCCAAAGCATTTAAGTCCCGTTTGGATATTACGTGGAATAATATATATAATAATTAATAACAATATATTCTCGTCAAATGTGCAGAAAATGGAATAAATACTCTTTATATGATACTTAAAATTGAATAATTAACACTTTTACAATAAACATTTGCAAGCATGATAATCGATATGTTGTTCACTATTATAAATCAAACATCCCACAGTGTAGACTGTTCATACACAGGCATTTGATCATAGCCAGTTGAGTTTTATGGGAAGTGGACAACTGAACCAAAATGTCAGGTACACTGTGACTTCAGGTAAAAAAAGTAAATTTAACTTTGTTTAAAGACAAAGGTGTTAAACTTCACTGCTAAGTTTCCTGATAATTGTTCTGATTGTGGATGTCTCGTGTTGAACATAATTATATCTACCAAACCGAAAGGTGTACTCCATGAACACTATTCTAAGGCAAAAAAGGGTATTAGAATCCATGAAATACGGAAAGCTTTGGGGGGCTTCGCCCCCCTTATCCCCCCACCAGGGCTTTGCCCTAGACCCATCGGGGGCCTTAAGCGGCCCCCTGAACCCCATGCATAAATTTTTAGGATTGGCAACTTGGCTCTATTATCATCGCTGTATAAATAATAACCTTCAAGTTTTAGCAGACAACATTTTCGAGGGAAAATCAATACACAAAAGTTTAAGCTTCAGCTTTATAAACATCGGATATTGTTTACAAAAAGAAAGATTGAAGTATTGAAATGACCCTATTGAAATATGCGGGAGATTCGTATACATCCAGTAGTGTATAGGGTCGGCCAGATGCGTTTACATCTGCTAATGAGCTATGTCGGCCTATCTCGTATACTGTATTATATCATGTATAGGACGCTAGCATAGATAGGACGCAGGCAAAAAAATAGTTGAGAAAACGGGTAAAAACCCTTAATATATAAGATCGGAGCCGAAAAATTGAGGTTGGTCAAGTATTTATAACATATATATTGAAGTAAAAAACAAACAAAAAATTGTATATAAGGCATATTTTGGTAACTGTCTTGTGTATTTCGATAATTATTGTCGTATTTTGGTAATTTAGCGTACACAACAATGATATATGTCTTGACATTTTGAGAACATTTACGCATATTATAAGACTTATACAAACGCCGTAATAGTCCCGACTGACAGTCAACCGTTGCAACAGTTGCAATAGTCTCGACATGCCTTCTGAATGACAGTCAACAGTTGCAATCGCAACAAAACTGTGTATTGTCAAAACTGATGATTGTTTTGATAAGGCTTGTCGCTGTGCGGATTAAAGCATGTCGGAATAATTAAGTGTCAGTTATTAGCCTTGCCAGCGGAAGGCACATCGGGTAAAGTGCGAACAAACAACCATAAGGTATTACCATCACAATAGTTTGTTCTATTGATGTTTTTCTAATAACAGACAGCGGGTGTTTTTCACACCTTCGCACATTTGAAAAGATTTGATAGTGACAATAATGCTACTTTGTGTTATGCACATTCATTTATCAATTTTTTAAAACAGTAACATACAACAAAATGTTTTGTAAAATATTGAAACATTAAAATCATAAACAACGATTAATTGATATTTACCTCCTTTCCCGATTTCTGTTGCCGTTATAACTCAATCCAGTTAAAGTGCACTCACATCGAGTTTTTGTGAGTTTTATAAAAAAGTAAACACTCGTGGTTTTTTTTCAATTTATTTCTCAATAAATCATTTTAAAGTAAACATTCAATATATTTCTGCGTGTGTTAACTTGCGTGATTTTACCTATGTTAGTTGTTCTCTTCGGTGACGCAGTACAGATACTTACTATTACCGCGTTCTTCCCCGGTCCGATATTTTCGACCTGAAATGGACTTGGAAAAAAACAGATGAAATTCTAATAGCATAGAAAGGACGCTGGCAATTTTTAAGACGAGAATTGGGGGTAAAAAAGTGCGTCCTATGCATGATATAATACGGTAAATGTGCTAAAGGGTTAAAGACTGTCTATAATAAAATTTTCTGAAGTTCTTATCAGATTTCCAATTAGGAGTTTTCAAAATAGACTTCAATGAACAACCTCTTTTAAATGCAGCAGAAGTAGCTGCACCTCTAAATGAATGTGCCTTGAACACTTCTGTGTCTATTCCTGCTAAACTTAAAGTCAATTTCAACCATCTAGCTATGGTACTAGTAGTAACCTTCTTAAACGTTACATAAGAAATAAAGAGGGAATTTGACAATCTCGCTTTCTTAGTGGCTTCAATATAGTAATGTGTGCATAGCGCATAAAGATTCATTTCTGAAATGTTCAATCCTAACTGAAAATGAATCACCATGAGCAGTAGTCTTCAATATATCTGAAATCATAAACACTATAGCATCCTTTTCCACAATCATATTATTCAAACACAATGATATTAAAGTCTGAGCTCTAGGAGCTATCGCAAGAGCCACTAAAGCAACAGTCTTAAAAGTTAGAATTTTCAATGAAAGATCAGAGTTCTTGCCCAAAGACTCCAAAAATCTTAACACAATTGACACATCCCACATAGCAATATATCGAGGTTTCGGAGGTTTACTAATGAAAACACTTCTCATAAATCTTGGAATTAAATCTGTATTTTTACACCAAGAATTCCCCAAAAATGGTAAAGTACATAACAACATAGCCTTGTGTGTATTAATAACGGAGTAAGATTTACCACTCTTATGCAAATAAAATAAATATGTCAAGACAACTGTTTCAGACGTCTGAAAGGCACTGCTACACCTGATATGTTCCAAATACCCCACTGCCTCCAGGCATGTTGGTATTGCTTCCTAGTACCAGTTGACCATGACTTGATGATGAAATCAGCAAGTTCTCCCGAAAGACCTCCACCATGGAGTGCTTCCCTGATACTGTTGCTGCGATGAGTCAAAGCTTCCTCCCTTAAGGATGTTCCTCTCTGTTGTACGCTAATGTCAATAGGTCCCAGTGTCTTGGTAGCCTAACAGGAAAAGAACACATGTTTTCTAATATTATTCTAATATTATGGTAAACCAAGATTGCGCACACCAAAATGGAAATATTATGATACACTCATCTACCTCAGCTTGTATGATCTTGTTTATCACTTTCCCAACAATATTAAAAGGGGGAAAAACATATGGTGACATAGTTTGCCTCGAGACACTGAAAGCATCAGTAAAGCTAGCGCCAGGTTCTGGAAACCATGAAACAAACTTGTTTAGTCTTATGTTTAATGGAGAGGCAAATAAATCAATGTCAGGCCTGAAAAAATGCAAACATATCCTTTCAAATATGTCCATTTTTAGCATCCACTCAGTTGATGAGGAAAATTTCTTGAATAATAATCTGCGGCAGAGCTGCGGTATTACTTTTACCAGGTAAATGAGTAGCTGACAAATGAATATTCCTTTCTATGCACCACATCCAAATGCTCTTTGCTAAAACATCCATATCAGAGGAAGCCATACCCCCAAATTCAGATATATAAGAAACTGCTGTTGTATTGTCAGACTGAATTTCTATATGCGTATTTTGTATATCATAATACAATGCTTGTAATGCATAAAATATTGCCAACAATTCCAAGTAATTTATCGATTTGTTATGCTTTTCTTCAGATGCCCATCTACCATTTGTATGCGTTTCACTAGATAAATCAATACCTCCATAACCCAGAAACAATGCATCGGCATAGGTCTTATCAATTTCCCATGTTTGGTTTCTACATTATTGAGCCACCACTTAAGTTCCAAGATACTAGAATCTGACAACTGAACCTTTTTATCAAAATCCATTGATCTTTCTAACCCTTTAATCTTGTTTTGTTCAAGATCTCTAAAGTGTAATTTTGCCTCAAACACAGCATAAAAGGCATTGACTAATAGACCAATAAAATAGGCCAAATCTCGAATGACAACAACCCCTTCTGATAATAATATTTTGGCCTTTATCAAAATCTTTTGAATCTTTTGTTCAGTCAAATATACTTTAAATTCTACTGAATCCAGGATAAAACCAAAAAGAGGATTTGTTGGCATGGTTTCAGAACAGACTTTTCTCTATTTAACAAACCCCAAGGATTCTATTGTGTCTGTCATAATTTCTGTATTTCTAGAGCAGATTAACTTATCTTGGTTCATATTCAATGAATCATCTGTGTAATAGAAATATCGGACACTCTGTTTCCTGAACCAGGCATAAATAGCCTTCAAAATCTTAGTGAACAGGAATGGCGCATTATAAATTATAGCCAAACCAAACGGTAAACAAATAAACTTGTATAATTGACCATTCCAAGAAAATTTCAGATACATAGTGGAATCATCATGAATAGGCACTAAATCAAAGTGCTGAAAGCACTGATGGACTAGGGCTTCATTTAGGGGAATGTTGACAACCATGTTCTAAGCATTGAAAGAATCAGCTCACATCACAAGGGGTCACTGTTTAACCCTTTAGCGCATGTATACGAGATAGGCCGACATAGCTCATTAGCAGATGTAAACGCATCTGGCCGACCCTATACACTACTGGATGTAAACGCATCTCCCGCATATTTCAATAGGGTCATTTCAATACTTCAATATTGCATCTTTCTTTTTGTAAACAATATCCGGGATGTTTATAAAGCTGAAGATTAACCTTTTGTGTATTGATTTTCCCTCGAAAATGTGGTCTGCTAAAACTTGAAGGTCATTATTTATACTGCCAATCACAGGTGTGAGATCCTACTGTGACGTAATAAAACCTCGAGGAATGGCAGTACTGTACAGTATGGAATTTCCCCCAAAACATTGATGCGTAAATCAATGAAATTATTATGTCAGTTTAATTTACCATTGAAATCAATAAAGATAATAATTATTTGTAGATAATAGTTTGTGTTACAAACAATAGAAACAATAAGTAGCTGAGAAAATGATGAGTAAATTTTTTGCTGAGCTAATCGATGGCCAGCATGGATTCGATGGCCAGCATGGTTCCGGTCGTAAAATAGGTCAAGTAAACAACATTTGTGCAAGCGTTTGATGATTTAGATCTTTTTATTCATTACTTGAAAAACATTTATGGCTTTCTTTTTGTAAAGAATTTTATGAGGGGGTAATAAAGTTAAACAGACACTCTGGACTGGATCTCTCAGCTGGATGACACCGGATATTCCTGCCACATTTCTCTGTATTATACACAAGAACATCAATTGTCGGCTTTTTAATCCAGATGTGTCTTTTTTATGATAGGGGTAATAAAATTTAGATCGATCCCAGCATATTATTACCCTTTGATTTAATGCAATTATGACATTTCAAAGAAATGTTACAATTCCATCTTGGAAATGCATTCACAGATGAAATAAAAGAATTTTATATTTCATCATTGACACCATTTATTAGATAAATTAATTACCTATAAAAAATGTATTCACAATTAAAAAAGATTTGGAAACAATTATTTGGAGTAATATTGATTTTAAGGTCATACTGCTGTATTCATTTGCTCATTTTTATACGCCCGAAGGGTCGTATTATGTTATGGCCTCCATCGTCTGTCCGTCTGTCTGTCCGTCTGTCCGTCCGTCCGTCTGTCCGTCTTTTAGCAATTCCGTGTCCGGGCCATAACTTGGTAACTAATAAAGCGATTTTCAAATAACTTTATACAAATCATCACTACATTAAAAGGATGTGTCGCGCGCAATTTCCAGGTCCATACCTCAAAGACTAGAATCACCATGGGGGTGCGTTAGCAATTCCGTGTCCGGGCCACAACTTTGTCACTAATAAAGTCATTTTCAAATAACTTTATACAAAGCATCATTACATTAAAAGGATATGTCGCGCGCAATTTCCAGGTCCATACCTCAAAGACTAGAATCACCATGGGGGGGCGTTACAACTTTATCACTAATAAAGTCATTTTCAAATAACTTTATACAAAGCATCATTACATTAAAAGGATGTGTCGCGCGCAATTTCCAGGTCCATACCTCAAAGACTAGAATCACCATGGGGGGGCATTAGCAATTCTGTTTCCGGGCCATAACTTGGTTACTAATAAAGCGATTTTCAAATAACTTTATACAAATCATCACTACATTAAAAGGATGTGTCGCGCCTAATTTCCAGGTCCATACCTCAAAGACTAGAATCACCATGGGGGTGCGTTAGCAAATCCGTGTCAGGGCCACAACTTGGTCACTAATAAAGTCATTTTCAAATAACTTTATACAAAGCATCATTACATTAAAAGGATGTGTCGCGCGCAATTTCCAGGTCCATACCTCAAACACTAGAATCACCATTGGGGGGGGGGGGCGTTAGCAATTCTGTGTCCGGGCCACATCTTTGTTACTAATAAAGTGATTTTCAAATAACTTTATACAAATCATCACTACATTAAAAGGATGTGTCACATGCAATTTCCAGGTCCATACCTCAAAGTCTAGAATCACCATGGGGGGGACGTTAGCAATTCCATGTCCAGGCCATAACTCAAAGACTAGAATCACCAATGGGGGGCGTTAGCAATTCTGTGTCCGGGCCACATCTTTGTTACTCGTCCGTTAGCAATTCCATATCCGGGCCATAACTTGGTAACTAATAAAGCGATTCTCAAATAACTTTATACAAATCATCACTACATTAAAAGGATGTGTCGCGCCCAATTTCCAGGTCCATACCTCAAAGACTAGAATCACCATGGGGGTGCGTTAGCAAATCCGTGTCCGGGCCACAACTTGGTCACTAATAAAGTCATTTTCAAATAACTTTATACAAAGCATCATTACATTAAAAGGATGTGTCGCGCACAATTTCCAGGTCCATACCTCAAAGACTAGAATCACCATGGGGGGGCGTTAGCAATTCTGTGTCTGGGCCACATCTTTGTTACTAATAAAGTGATTTTCAAATAACTTTATACAAATCATCACTACATTAAAGGATGTGTCACATGCAATTTCCAGGTCCATACCTCAAAGTCTAGAATCACCATGGGGGGGGGGACGTTAGCAATTCCATGTCCAGGCCATAACTCAAAGACTAGAATCACCATGGGGGGGCGTTAGCAATTCTGTGTCCGGGCCACATCTTTGTAACTCGTCCGTTAGCAATTCCGTGTCTGGGCCATAACTTGGTAACTAATAAAGCCATTTTCAAATAACTTTATACAAATCATCACTACATTAAAAGGATGTGTCGCGCGCAATTTCCAGGTCCATACCTCAAAGACTAGAATCACCATGGGGGGGCATTAGCAATTCTGTGTCCGGGCCACATCTTTGTTACTCGTCCGTTAGCAATTCCGTGTCCGGGCCATAACTTGGTAACTTATAAAGCGATTTTCAAATAACTTTATACAAATCATCACTACATTAAAAGGACCTCAAGCCGAATCTTCTTCGGGCGTATAATGCTCCGTTTCGCGGTGCTCTTGTTTGAATATCCTGAAAAGTACCTATACAGATAAGGACTGCTTATCAGTAAGATGGCTATTGACTGGGAGGTGTAATCTGACCACTTGTCTATGTGCTAAAGGGTTAATGGGCTAGCTTAAACTTTAGACTAAAACTGCTTGCAAGCTGCAGAGGAAATTTGAAAAATCTAGTTAAGTGTGTGTAGAGTGAGGGGGTGGGGAGGGGAAGGGGTGCTAAAGCGTTCAATCAGATAAAGTCATAGTTCTTTTGAATTTCTCAAAGTTGTCAAATCAGACTTGTACAAATTAATTTACGTGGTTGGCACACATACTTCTTTAAAGGGTAATCATATACATTGAAAAAGCAAAATTGTAAGTAGCAAAATATACAAGGGAATAACAGCTTTGTACATTGATGTGTAGTTCGAAAAAACTTACAATTAAGGCCAGAGTTTTTTTATTTTTCGTTTTACGGGAAATTTTTCAAAAATAAGCGCCAGGAGGAGGGAATAAAATTAAGAAAAAGATGTCCAAAAATGAGCGACGAAAAAATAAATAAAAATAAGATGGATTTTCCGTATTTTTTTCGGAAATATTTATAGAATGTATGTTTTGAAGTTGGGCACAATTGTTTTGTACTCCATACTGCCTGTTATATTATAGATCTGTAAAATAAAGTCAAAACAAGATGTCATTTTCACAAGCAGCCACTGTAATGCACCAGTCAATTGTAACCATGCCCCCTCCTCCCAGGTCCGGGGAATAGCGGGGACTTTGACTTTCAGTCCAGCCAATCCTGGGTAAAATCCCCGCCCTGCGGAGACAAAGTACTGGTCAAATCCCTGCCAAATTCCCCCGCACCTCGAGGTAAGGCCCTTTCCCCACCATTTTCGGCGCAAAAACAAAACCACCGCATTCACTAGGCACTGTGGGGCCACAAGGAAGGTAAAAACACGGCCCATTTCTCACATTATCCCCTATATACCCAAGGACCTCAGGGGCACTGGTGCATAATCTGGTGCATAATGCACATTTAAGGAACTTTTTTTAACATTTGGATATTTATTTTACTCCCTAAACGCCACAAGTCAACTGATTTACACCAATGTAAATATATTCTTTAACTATAACTCCACAGTATTTAACACTGCACGGTTAGATAAAAATTACACATAAATTATTATATATGCATGATTTTAATATGAGCATCTATACTTTAGTAGTGCTTTTAATAGTCACTGAAACTCGCACTAGCAAAACATAAGGCATCTGGCATATTGTTTGTGTCTAACATGTTTATTAATATCATTTTGGGTTCATATATTGAGATAAACAACAAATGAAAAAAATTAATGTCTTTGAGATACAAGAAAAGAAACAAGGTAAGTAACTCAAACTTACCAGATTTCAAAGTAGAGTTTATTTTTTATAGTTTCTTAATCAACATACAAACAATCCATTTTAAAATGGGTGACATGAAAAGAGGAGCCAATGCCCATTAAAATGGTATGTGATATGCTGGTATATCTTTATTGTCTTTAGACAAACAAGCCAAATCCAATGTCACATTCTCGTCTTTTTCTGTTGTCACTGTCAGAAACTGTACAGCAAATTCTAATTATCAGTGTATCCCAGTGTAAACCGGTCTACACACAGAAATATTTAAGAAATTTTATGCTTTGGTATAAAGAAAATACAATTCCGTTCCGAAATATCACAAAATGACAAACGCACTGATTTCATGAACAACAGTGTATCAGTCTTCAAACTAAATCCACTTTCGTAAAAGGCTGTCATTTTCCTTACACGCGCTTAGATGATGATAATAAGCAAATTTCAAGTTTATTTTCATCATGGCATATTATATGCATTGTGATATCACAAAACAATGTAACATATTTCAGTTGACATCATAAGCACAAACTGCCAGCTTCCGCCATCTTGGAAATTGTGCGCTATAGTTTTTATTGTTGTACCTCTAAGGTCAAGGTCACACTCAGTGTTTATTCACAATGGAGTGCTGCATATAGGACATAGAGTATAGGTTGTCGTGTCCGGGCTGTAACTTTCCCTTGTATAGACAGATTTAAAAATAACTTGCCACATGTGTTCCACGTACCAAGACGACCTGTCCCGTGCAAGACCCGTGTCCCTACCTCTTAGGTTAAGGTCACACTTTGTGTTTATTCACAATGGAGTGCTGCATATAAGGACATAAGAGTATAAGTTGTCGTGTCCGGGCTGTAACTTTCCCTTGTATGGACAGATTTTAAAATGACTTGCCACATGTGTTCCACATACCAAGACGACCTGTCCCGTGCAAGACCCGTGTCCCTACCTCTTAGGTCAAGGTCACACTGAAGTTTTTATTCACAATGGAGTGCTGCATATAAAGCCATAGTGAAAAGGTTGTCATGTGCCGGCTGTAACTTTCCCTTGTATGGACAGATTTTAAAATAACTCGCCACATGTGTTCCACATACCAAGATGACGTGTCGCATGCAAGACCCGTGTCCCTACCTCTAAGGTCAAGGTCACACTTAGTGTTTATTCACAATGGAGTGCTGCATATAAGGACACAGCGTGTAGGTTGTCGTGTCCGGGCTGTAACTTTCCCTTGTATGGACAGATTTTAAAATTACTTGCCACATGTGTTCCACATACCAAGACGACCTGTCCCGTGCAAGACCCGTGTCCCTACCTCTTAGGTTAAGGTCACACTTAGTGTTTATTCACAATGGAGTGCTGCATATAAGGACATAAGAGTATAGGTTGTCGTGTCCGGGCTGTAACTTTCCCTTGTATGGACAGATTTTAAAATGACTCACCACATGTGTTCCACATACCAAGATGACGTGTCGCATGCAAGACCCGTGTCCCTACCTCTAAGGTCAAGGTCACTCTTAGTGTTTATTCACAATGGAGTGCTGCATATAAGGACACAGCGTGTAGGTTGTCGTGTCCGGGCTGTAACTTTCCCTTGTATGGACAGATTTTAAAATTACTTGCCACATGTGTTCCACATACCAAGACGACCTGTCCCGTGCAAGACCCGTGTCCCTACCTCTTAGGTCAAGGTCACACTGAAGTTTTTATTCACAATGGAGTGCTGCATATAAAGCCATAGTGAAAAGGTTGTCATGTGCCGGCTGTAACTTTCCCTTGTATGGACAGATTTTAAAATAACTCGCCACATGTGTTCCACATACCAAGATGACGTGTCGCATGCAAGACCCGTGTCCCTACCTCTAAGGTCAAGGTCACACTTAGTGTTTATTCACAATGGAGTGCTGCATATAAGGACACAGCGTGTAGGTTGTCGTGTCCGGGCTGTAACTTTCCCTTGTATGGACAGATTTTAAAATTACTTGCCACATGTGTTCCACATACCAAGACGACCTGTCCCGTGCAAGACCCGTGTCCCTACCTCTTAGGTTAAGGTCACACTTAGTGTTTATTCACAATGGAGTGCTGCATATAAGGACATAAGAGTATAGGTTGTCGTGTCCGGGCTGTAACTTTCCCTTGTATGGACAGATTTTAAAATGACTCACCACATGTGTTCCACATACCAAGATGACGTGTCGCATGCAAGACCCGTGTCCCTACCTCTAAGGTCAAGGTCACTCTTAGTGTTTATTCACAATGGAGTGCTGCATATAAGGACACAGCGTGTAGGTTGTCGTGTCCGGGCTGTAACTTTCCCTTGTATGGACAGATTTTAAAATTACTTGCCACATGTGTTCCACATACCAAGACGACCTGTCCCGTGCAAGACCCGTGTCCCTACCTCTTAGGTCAAGGTCACACTGAAGTTTTTATTCACAATGGAGTGCTGCATATAAAGCCATAGTGAATAGGTTGTCATGTCCCGGCTGTAACTTTCCCTTGTATGGACAGATTTTAAAATAACTCACCACATGTGTTCCACATACCAAGATGACGTGTCGCATGCAAGACCCGTGTCCCTACCTCTAAGGTCAAGGTCACTCTTAGTGTTTATTCACAATGGAGTGCTGCATATAAGGACATAGCGTATAGGTTGTCGTGTCCGGGCTGTAACTTTCCCTTGTATGGACAGATTTTAAAATTACTTGCCACATGTGTTCCACATACCAAGACGACCTGTCCCGTGCAAGACCCGTGTCCCTACCTCTTAGGTCAAGGTCACACTTAAGTGTTTATTCACAATGGAGTGCTGCATATAAGGACATAGAGTATAGGTTGTCGTGTCTGGGCTGTAACTTTCCCTTGTATGGACAGATTTTAAAATAACTTGCCACATGTGTTCCACATACCAAGGTGACGTGTCGCGTGCAAGACCTGTGTCCCTACCTCTAAGGTCAAGGTCACACTTAGTGTTTATTCACATTGGAGTGCTGCATATAAGGACATTGAGTATAAGTTGTCATGTCTGGGCTGTGACTTTCCCTTGTATGGACAGATTTTAAAATGACTTGCCACATGTGTTCCACATACCAAGACGACTTGCCGTGTGCAAGACCCGTGCCCCTACCTCTTAGGTCAAGGTCACACTTAGGTGTTTATTCACAACAGAGTGCTGCATATAAGGACGTAGAGTATAGGTTGTCGTGTCCGGGCTGTAACTCTCCCTTGTATGGACAGATTTTAAAATAACTTGCCACATGTGTTCCACATACCAAGACGACATGTCGCATGCAAGACCTGTGTCCCTACCTCTAAGGTCAAGGTCACACTTAGGTGTTGATTCACAATGGAATGCTGCATATATAAGGACATAGAGTATAGGTTGTCGTGTCCGGGCTGTAACTTTCTCTTGTATGGGCAGATTTTAAAATGACTTGCCACATGTGTCCGACATACCAAGATGGCATGTCACGTGCAAGACCCATGTCCCTACCTCTAAGGTCAAAGTCACACTTAGTGTTTATTCACAATGGAATGCTGCTTATAAGGACATAACAGTGTAGGTTGTCAAGTATGGGTGGTATATTTTTATGTTCAGAGGCAATTTAAAATAACTTGCCATATGTATTTGACACGTAAAGGCAAGATCAACTTTTCATGTACTGACCTTGTTCGTAGGTCAATGTCACATTCGGGGGCATTCGTCACATACTGTGACAGCTCTTGTGTATGTTTAGAGGCAATTTAAAATAACTTGCCATATGTATTTGACACGACATGGGCAAGATCAATTTTTCATGTACTGACATTCGTCACATACTGTGACAGCTCTTGTTTTTGTATACAATACTCCTTTATAAGACGTGGTTGGTTTTTAGAACAAATCCAGCACTTCAATTTCTACAATTATATGATGATGTTCTAGTGAAACAGTCATTTATCAACTAAATTTGTTAATTTGCTTGAGTGAGCTTTCTTATGTGGAGGTAGGTTAATAAAAGAACAAGTAAACGTGGATATGGATTTATTTTACATATCTTATTTCATTATTTATAATTTATCATTATTCTCGTAACAATCAAAGTTTCATTCACATGCAGTCATTGTTTTAAGATTCCCAGACAACGATTATTGATTATTATAATTCGATCGTATGGTATTTTCTTACCAGCCTGGACGAAATCCTGGTAATCAAATGGTATCATACGCTATCCGACCGAGCGTTTTAAATACAAACCATAACTACGCGCCTTTGATCTTGTTACCGTTCATGCTCTGAAGTATGTACATCACAAATTGTACCGTTTGATCTGCAGCTGACACATTCCTATAAATGTGTTGTTATAACTTTCGCAGGTTTTTGTTTGGATTTTAGTTGATGGGACTTAAATTAGGCGAAATAAATAACCATTGATAATTAACTGCGGATAAATTTATGTAACGATTAATGAAATGTGAACCTCGCTGATAAGCCTGCATGAATTCGCAAAGCCTACTCGTAAGAAACCTGCATGATATACGCAAAATGTAAAAAAAGTAAGTTGTATTTTGGACATGGATAAATAACACTGCAAACTATGTCCTAAATATTTTCATTATGAAGACAGCAAAATGTGTCTTCTGTGATCAAACCGGTTTGGACCATAAACATGCATTTGCCAATTTGAAGATATCGGACAGGGATCGCCGAACTCCACCATTTTGTTTCCCTGTTGACAAAGCGTCTCGGTATAAATACACAATCAGGAATGAAAGTTTATTCTCCAAGAACAGAGACAAACAACGAAAATATTGACGATTATTTAATTTTTGATTTTTTACTTTTATGCCTAAAAAAAGATAATGGTCAGCGAGGATAAAATAGGCTTGGTCCCGTTACCGGAAAGACAGGGGTTTTTTTTTTTGGCCTAAACTATATACAGTATAACCCCTCTATTCAGACCACCCATGGGACAGGACTTTGAGAAAATGGTCTTAATAGCGGGGTCCTGGGTCTGATTATTGAGCTTGTGCTGATTAGAATAGTGAATTGTCAAGTGGTGAAATTCATTACATTTCTACATGTACAGGTATTACTGGGTATTGGTAATATAGGGCTATAGTGAATACTATTCAAGCAGAGAAAATAAATAAAAAAAGTTATGTCATTTATTAATATACATCATAAATTTTTCAAAGACTAACATGTATTAAAACAACAAAGTTTCAATGTCCTGTAATTATATTTTCACATGTTTCCCCGAAAATCCAATCGAAAGCATTAAATCAATCAAAGCCCCATCAATTATCAAACGCTTCTGTGTTTTTCACTCTAATCTTGTGTTCTGTGGAAAAGCAAGCGGCTACTTGTTGTCGTATAATGGTCAGTGATTATCCTTATACCGGGACACGTGCTGTAAACTTCTTTGTATTGCGTGTCAATCGAGGTGTGAACACAAACATGTATAGTACCTATCAAGAAATTGCCTGCGGTTGCATTAACGGTCACATTATCAGCTCAATTTAACGTGGGATTAACTAAAGGGGACTGGATAAAGTGGTCGTATTACTGAATAATGGAGTGCCCGTTTTTTCGGGGTTTACGACCATTGGATTATAGAGGAAAAAGATCGGGTCTGAAAAAAATCGGTCTTATTAGCGGGTTGGTCGTAAAAACGGAGTGGTCGCATATAGGGTTTTTACTGTACATGTATACAGTATTGATATCCCCTGGATGTTCAATTGGGTTATGCATTATCTTTTTCAATTGTTAATTTTAACACACAAGAAAATACTGTAAATTACACTGACCTGAAAGATGTCTTAGAGTCAATGATAGACAATAAAGTAGCAGATTTCAAATCTAGGCATTTAAGGCTGGGCCTTAAATTAGCACCGTCCAGATAATACAGCTGGGCGAGCTCCATGTCCTAATGCTAGGATCATTTATAGTAACTTTATCTTGTTGAGAATTTTAATACTTGACTACCGTAAATGACTGGGTATTAGACGCCCTTTTTTCCCTCAGATTTCGATGCAAAAAAATGCCTGCGTATAATACCCAGTAACAATTTTTTTAACTTTTTTTCTGAGGTAGATTTCAAGCCTAGAGTTTGTTTAGATTTATGTAGAAAGGGATGTTACTCGCGTCATATCAATCGAGTATATATGAGTTAAAACGGCTGTTGAAGATCGGGATACGGTATATCGTAAGACGTTTATAATTTAAACAAAAATATTTTTTGATTAAAGTTATTCAATATTATTTTGAATAATAAATTGAATTGAACAATAATTAAACTTGCATATATAAAATCAAAGTTGGGCACTGTCAAAATATTTTTTGTCAGTTGTACAAGAAGGTGTGAACTCGACTTCTTTTAACCTGTTTATCAATGGTCATTAACTTATTTATTACGCCTATAAGTGTAAATCCTTCATCAAGTTATTTAAAACACCATTTTATACATGCATTGAATTGAATAAACACATTCTATCGGCTTTAGATCAAAGAGTCACGCTGTGTGACGTCACATAACTTACAATTATACCCACGAGGATCTCGTGGAGAGCATGGGCATTGCTATGCAGGATTAATGTATAACTGTACGATTATTGCTTCTTACAGACTATAAGTGTGGTACAAGTTTGAAAGTTTATTGGCAGATCGTTTTACAAACATGTCATGTTTATGTTTTCTTAATCCCTTGATTGCCCTTGTTGTTTCTTTAATCCTTCAATAAATATATCACACTTCCTTTTCAACAGCACGGACCTATAGGTCCATGTCAACAGGCAATAAATCGTTTAGGATGGGGTAGTAACTAATTAACTTGTCACAGTGGTGTACACGGTTAGGTAATCTAGCCAGGCATTGTCTAGCCAGGCATTGTAAAGATAAAATCAATAATCTTCGTCTGTGAAAGTTATGATTGATGTCCTTTGGGTGTCCGAAAATTAGGTACGCAAAATAAATTATTTAAATAATTATGGGTGTCCGAAGTTTTAGGTGAATTACGGTACTTTATTCTTTTCTGTAGGTGTTGACATTTTGAGAACAAACCCGTACAATATAAGGCTTTTGCATAACTAAACTTTTCATTCTCAACAGTTTATCATTGTATGGTTTTAAAGATAACCGTCGCCATTTTCACGAAATTTTATTTTTTAGCTCACCTGTCACGTAGTGACAAGGTGAGCTTTTGTGATCACTCTTCGTCCGTCGTCCGTCCGTCCGTCCGTCCGTTCACAATTGCTTGTGAACACAATAGAGGTCACAATTTTGACCTAATCTTTATGAAACTTGGTCAGACTGATCATCTCTATAAAATCTAGGTCAAGTTCGATATTGGGTCATCTGGGGTCAAAAACTAGGTCACTAGGTCAATTAGTAGAAAAACCTTGTGAACACAATAGAGGTCACAATTTTAGCCTAATCTCAATGCAACTTGGTCAGAATGGTCATCTCTATAAAATCTAGGTCAAGTTCGATATTGGGTCATCCGCGGTCAATAATTAGGTCACTAGGTCAATTAGTAGAAAAACCTTGTGAACACAATAGAGGTCACAATTTTAGCCTAATCTCAATGCAACTTGGTCAGAATGATCATCTCTATAAAATGTAGGTCAAGTTCGATATTGGGTCATCCGCGGTCAACAACTAGGTCACTAGGTCAATTAGTACAAAAACCTTGTGAACACAATAGAGGTCACAATTTTAGCCTAATCTCAATGCAAGTTGGTCAGAATAATCATCTCTATAAAATCTAGGTCAAGTTCGATATTGGGTCATCCGCAGTCAATAACTAGGTCACTAGGTCAATTAGTACAAAAACCTTGTGAACACAACAGAGGTCACAATTTTGACCTAATCTTTATGAAACTTGGTCAGACTGATCATCTCTTTGAAATCTAGGTCAAGTTCGATATTGGGTCATCTGGGGTCAAAAACTAGGTCAGTAGGTCAATTAGTAGAAATACCTTGTGAACACATTAGAGGTCACAATTTTAGCCTAATCTCAATGCAACTTGGTCAGAATGATCATCTCTATAAAATTTAGGTCAAGTTCGATATTGGGTCATCCGTGGTCAATAACTAGGTCACTAGGTCAATTAGTTGAAAAACCTTGTGAACACAATAGAGGTCACAATTTTAGCCTAATCTCAATGCAACTTGGTCAGAATGATCATCGCTATAAAATGTAGGTCAAGTTTGATATTGGGTCATTCACGGTCAATAACTAGGTCACTAGGTCAATTAGTACAAAAACCTTGTGAACACGATAGAGGTCACAATTTTAGCCTAATCTCAATGCAACTTGGTCAGAATGATCATCTCTATAAAATCTAGGTCAAGTTCGATATTGGGTCATCTGCGGTCTACAGGTGAGCGATACAGGGCCATCATGGCCCTCTTGTTTGTCACTGTCAACAAACATGGTGGCCGAAAATGCCAGACGATTTGACATCTTTTCTATGCGTCTTTTAACCAAAAACATAGATTAAAAGTTTTTTTCTTGGACTTTTCACAGATTTTTTTCCCTGCGTCTAATACCCCCTATCGTCTTATACCCAGTCATTTACGGTAGTCCAAATAAACAGCCCCTTCAGGGTCTTTGACAATTTTTATTTTGGTGACTCATCATGTCCACATCCAACTTGTTTTCCTAGCCAATAATGACATTTCAAGCACTAAGTATATTTAGTTCAAATAATTGTACATTGAAAGATTTTTTACGATTTTTGATATGGCAAATCCTGTAGATGCTTTGTTGACAGAAGCTGATTGGAATAAGTGCTTAATGAAACACTTGTGTAATTAGACACACTTGTGTGATTAGACAATGATATTGGCTAAAGATAATTTATGTGTTACTTTTGTGTTTCTATTTAACAATGCAGTGTTCAATATTTAAGTGTTACAGTTGAAGAAAATATTTTACTGTGGTATGAATCAGATCAACATGGCATTAAGGCAA
This sequence comes from Mya arenaria, assembly GCF_026914265.1. Lineage (NCBI taxonomy): Eukaryota > Metazoa > Mollusca > Bivalvia > Myida > Myidae > Mya > Mya arenaria. The sequence goes on from NC_069126.1 coordinate 38,354,122, forward strand.
CAATATTAATATCACAATTCTAAAAAATTACCCTGAACGCACATACTTTTGGTTAATACTTGACATGTTCAAATCTTGACCTATATGTTTTATGCACAAAGATGACAACTGTGACGCAGATTGCGAGTTGTTTTCAGTTATTATCATTATTTTTCACATCAATATTTGCAACTATTATTAACATCTTCTAATGGCACAAAGCAAAACAACTTTATTCAGGGTTCGAATTTAGCACTCACACACTCTCAAAATGCGAGTCAAAATTGAAAAATGCGAGTTGAATTTAAAGACACTCGCAAAATTTTGCGAGTTCAAAATTTGCAGAAAATATGCAATCTTCGAAATAGATATGAACATAATTGGTGATCAATTCCTGCACAATAGATATAAAACGAATTTTAGAAATGCCTACCTTCATTTTCCAATAATCACAAAGAAATTGATGACGTAGATTAAGGTTATGCAGGTACTCGTTACTATGTGGCAGGTTCCGTTACTATATATTTTTGTAGACTAGTTTTTCGTTTCCATTTTTAATTTTCCTTTTTTGACAGGGCGGTATTTAGCGATAATCACAGTCTGTATAATGATGAAAAGCAAAAAGATAAGTTTTTTACGCATGTTGATTTTAAAACTGCCGACAGCTGATGGCAATGATAAACCAGTTCCAAACAAAGAAGCCAAAATGAAATAATCCGTCCACTGTTTCGATGTGGAAGAGCGAGTTGAACATTATATTGACCCTCAAAACAAATGGCGAAAGGAACGTTTTCAAAATATTTCACACATACCAATACTGGCCTAATCAAGACTTCCTCAGTACGTAATGTCAGTGTTACATATATGATGATATTGTTTAATGTACAATAACATGATCATTCATTAAAACAAATTACACTATACCTTAAACCATTGTTTTTCATACAATTATGAATATATACTTTTTCCTTGCAAACACAAAGGTTTGCTTTAAAAAAATACAAGTGAGTGCCTGGTTTTGCGAGTTGAAAATTTTAGCAATAGCAAAAATTTGCGAGTATCAAAAAAAGTTGAATTGGAACCCTCATTATTGTTGTTTGGATTTTCACTAAGTTCGTATGTCCGTGTTGTACCGCAATTTTACTATTAATAGTGGGTGACCATGACCTTTCACCAGATGTATTTCAGTCATTATTGGTATTGCGTTAAATTCAGCCAATATGACCACAAGGTGATGATGTTTTTCAGTTAATTATTCTTAATTCACCTTCTAAACTAACAATCCATTGTTAAACTCCAATTTGATGCCTTAAATCCCACTTGACATCGGAAATTACGTGGACATGTGTTGATTCGTCTGCCATCTTGAATAAACTGGGTCATTTTGTGTCAGGTCATTAACACATTTTCTACTTAAAGAGTCTACAGTATGATATATAGTTTAAAATATTTCGTTATTTCAAAGTATTGAATTAATTCTGTTTAGCAACCATGTACTTCAGCATTCAGTTCGAAACATTTTTAGTTACAACTACTGCGTCTGGCGTAAGGATATATTTAAATGTAAGGTGATTTGGATGATATTAACGAAAATGTAACGTAGCGAGTTAGTGATTTACAGAAGTCGTATTTGTGCATTGATATATCACTCTGTTTATGCGTTTCAAGCTGCATATGCAGTCAAGATAGTTCTTAGTTTGATACCTTTCATACTTTTGTTTACATATTATTTGAAATTCTGCACCAACAATAAAATCCATCTTCGTATTGAAAACATCAAATACCGAACTATTTCCATCGCCGTTTGTTGTAAGCTAAATGAGTAAATTGGTCTGTATTTTCGACGGAAGAATAGCCTACTTAGGACAGTGCCCTGAGGGGCACCGTCCAAAAAACAAATGTCTTATCAACAAGAAATAATTATTTTTACTTATTTCTGCTGATGCAGAATTCCGCTGCGGGGTCATAAAAACGGATGATTTTTGACGCTACTATTCACGTTTAACTAGGCAGTCAATGAGCAATGTGGAGGAACTCGAAGTGTTCTCAGTGAGGAAAACACTAATGCCCTTGGAGGAAACCTGCATTTATTAACATTATTCCTCAGAGTGAGGAAAGTGGGTCTAACTCATTGAATGTACTGTAATTTGTATAATGTCTACATGGATTATAAGTTATCACTTTTATGATTGAGGTCACATTTCGAGCTGAATGCTGTGAAATAGGTATTTTATTATGCCCCTTTGAAGAAGAGGGGTATATTGCTTTGCACATGTCAGTCAGTAGATCGGTCGGTCAGTTCGTCAGTCCATCGGTTGACCAAAGCTGTGTGATAACTCAACAATTCCTGGACGTATGGTCATCAAACTTGACATGAAGGTTGGGCCTGACCAGTAGATGACCCCTATTGATTTTAGGGCTCATCGGGTCAAAGGTCAAGGTCAAAGTGACCTTTAATGGTAAAATAATTTTAAAGCTTGTCTGAGTGATAACTCAACAATGCCTAGACCTATGGTAATCAAACTTGATATGGAAGTTGGGCCTAACCAGTAGATGAGCCCTATTGTTTTGGGGGATTATCGGGCCAAAGGTCAAGGTCACAGTGACCTTGAATGGTAAAAGGTTGTCTGTGTGATAACTAGACAAGGCCTGCACCCATGGCCCTCAAACTTGACTTGGAGGTTGGGCCTGACCAGTAGATGACCCATATTGCTTTTGGGGGTCATCGGGCCAAAGGTCAAGGCCACAGTGACCTTGAATGGTAAAAGGTTGTCCGTGTGATAACTAAACAATACCTGCACCAATGGCCCTCAAACTTGACTTGGAGATTGGGCCTGACCAATAGATTGCCCCTTTTGATTTTGGGGGTCATTGGGCCAAAGGTCAAGGTCACAGTGACCTTGAATGGTAAAAGGTTGTCCGAGTGATTACTTGACAATGCCTGCACCCATGGCCCTCAAACTTGACATGAAGGTTGGGCCTGACCAGTATGACCCCTCTTGACAGTGGGGGTCATCAGGCCAAGGTCACTGTCACAGTAACCTTTAACGCAAAAAAGTTAACAAATCTTCTCCCAGTGATATCTCAACAATGCCTGAACCTATTATCATCAAACTTGACATGGAAGTTGTGCCTGACCAGGAGATGACCTTTAATGATTTTAGGAGTCATTGGGTCAAAGGTCAAGTTCACAGTGACCTTGAATGTGAAAATGTTTCGAGTGATAACTCGACAATGCCTGCATCCATGGCCCTCAAACCTGACTTGGAGTTGTGTCTGACCTGTAGATGACCCCTTATGATTTAAGGGGTCATAAGATCAAAGGTCAAGGTCACAGTGACCTTGAACGAAAAATGCTTGTCTGTGTGATAACTTGTCAATGCCCATGGCCCTCAAACTTGACAATAAGATTTTTGGTGACCAGCTGATGACTCCTATGGATTTTGAGGTTATAGAGTTGAAGGTCATGTTCATAACACACTCTATCCTCACACTTTGAATGGTCATAATCTTACAACTGCCTCAACGGCATCCAATGTCAGTGACAAATCAGCTGTCATTTTGGTCCATGCATATTTCATTCAATTGTCCATATTATCCTGACAACATGGCGCTCAGGAGGGGCATAATGTTTGACAAACATCTCTTGTAGTCCAAGATTCTTAGACACCCCTTTACTTCTTATGCTCTCACTACCAGGGAGTTTTAAGACAAGTCCAGTATGAAACTCAACAGCTTTTTTCTCAGTTTCCGACATGCTAAATACTAAACATTTATTTAAATAGTCAATTTCCTGCTATTAGTACTGTCAACTCAATTAAAAACTGCTATGCTTTTTTTTAAAGACTAATAATAATCATGCCTTATGTCACAGATGTTATAGTTCTTATTTCTATATAGTAAAATTTAGGACTATTAACATAATTGATGCCTTCTCGCATAGGGCATTCAAGGAGTATACATCACTCCAAGTGATACTTCTTATTACGCTTGGAGCATTAGCTACATCCAGTGATAGCTCTAGTTTTGTTTAGATCAATATATCTTAAATACTAAATAGATAGGTTTCAACTAGGTGTCACAATCTGCCATTTTGTTTTGAAGGATTACCATGGAGGTTTTCAAAGGGCAGTTTATACCAATAATACTCTATATCCTGCATTAAAGGCTATATAACAGAGTCATGGAAGCCACAACTAGAATACTCTGTTTCCCAACTGTGTTATGATGAATAGGACTTACTCAATCTTTTATACAATCTATATTGTTATTAAAAAATATCTTTCCATCAGATAAGGCTCATTTGGGGTCATTCATAATAAATATGGACAGCTCTTGTTTTGAAGTTTAACCCCATACTTACAAAGACTTAATGTTGTATATTGTGATATTTGCAGATATTCTTCAAGCACAAACAGACTATTTCCAGTATACAGACAACAACTACATGGACATGCAGTCTGCAAAGTCAGAATATCTGCTCACAGATGAGTATGACATCCTTTTATGCTTTAACTAATAGTGTATTGTTGATATCATTATAGACCAGGGCTCTCGCGATGGGGCAATTTGGGCAAAGTGGTTGCCTAAAATTCCCAGACTTCGCCCATTTGTATCATCAAAGCAATATTGACTAGTCGACAATTTCAGCACATTGTAAATCTGTCAATAAGCGTGTATTTGGCCACTGTCCCATCAGTCTAACCATCGTAAATAGCCATTCATAATCGGAAATCTCCTAACTGGGCTGTGTATCATCCAATTACCGAAACATCGCCAGTAAGCTGAGCTATTTCAAGTCAACCAATCGGAATGTACATTGAGAAGACCCTGATCAAATGATGTATCTTGTTTAAAATGACATAGAAAAAGTGACATAATTATGAAAAATCTTGTCAAGCATTAATCAAGTTAAAAAATAATTAAAAGTGTATTGTAAAAACAAGGCACCCTTTTTAAACATTGTTGCTTTTGAAACAGACAGTCATTGACATCTGGTCATTGGCAAGGTGGCGCTAAGAAAATCAATAAGCCCACTGTTTTTTTTATTGTTCGTTTAACAAAACCCACCACTCAAAAAAATGCAATTTCAGAAAATAAATGAAATTGGAAATCGCGAAGTTTTTTATTCCTTCGGCACCGTATTTTACCTGTCGATTAAAATAAAGTGTCGGGGAAAGAAAGACAACTCCTTCCAGATCAACTTTTCATCGTTTCTATAGCCCGTCGTCTATAAGTCATCCAATCGTAAGTGCTGATTTTTGTATCCAGACGTTTGATTGGACAAGAATGCTTGAAGAAACAATTCGGAGCTCCTCTGCCATTTTTATTGAAAAAAAACTCGGATGTATGCCGATACAATTGAAGTAGTTTGTAAATTTTTTATTTATATCATTAATTAAATGTAGTATTTTAGAGTTCTATTTATTGATCTAAGATTAAATTGATTGCCAGTGAAGTGTATTATTGCAATAATCGCAAACGGGCGGGCGGACGGGCGGGCATCAAACATTGGTTTCTGTTCAATAACTTTAGTTAGCATTGTTAGATATTGATGAAACTTGGTGTGTAGGTAGCTTATGGAAAGAGCTAGCTTGGGATTGCTTTTGAGGGGGGTGGGGCTAAGGTCAAGGTCACTGTTAATTAAAATAGAAAAATGGTTTCTGCCCAATAACTTTAGTTAGCATTGACCGATATTGATGAAACTTGGTGTGTAAGTTGCTTATGTGAAGAGCTAGCTTGGGATTGCTTTTGAGTGGGGAGAGGCTAAGGTCAAGGTCACTATTACTTAAAATAGAAAAATGGTCAAGGTCACTGTTACTTATAATAGAAAAATGGTTTCTGCCCAATAACTTTAGTTAGCATTGACCGATATTGATGAAACTTGGTGTGTAGGTAGCTTATGTACAGAGCTAGCTTGGGATTGCTTTTGAGGGGGGTGGGGCTAAGGTCAAGGTCACCTGTTACTAAAAATAGAAAAATGGTTTCTGCCCAATAACATAAGTTAGCATTGATAGATATTGATGAAACTTAGTGTGTAGGTAGCTTATGTGAAGAGCTAGCTTGGAATTGCTTTTGAGTGGGGAGGGGCTAAGGTCAAGGTCACTATTACTAAAAATAGAAAAATGGTTTCCGCCCAATAACTTTAGTTAGGATTGACAGATATTGATGAAACTTGGTGTGTAGGTAGCATGTGAAGAGCTAGCTAGTGATTGCTTTTGAGTGGGGAGGGGCTACGGTCAATGTCACTGTTACTTGAAATAGAAAAATGTTTTTTGCCAAATAACTTTTGATAGCAATGATAGATATTGATTAAACTTGGTGTGTGGGTAGCTTATGTAAAGAGCTAGCTTGGGATTGCTTTTGAGAGGGGTGGGGCTAAGGTCAAGGTCACTGTTACTAAAAATTTAAAAATGGTATCCGCCCAATAACTTTAGTTAGCATTGATAGATATTGATAAAACTTGGTGTGTAGGTATCTTATGTACAGAGCTAGCTTGGGATTGCTTTTTAGGGGGGTGGAGTTAAGGTCAAGGTCACTGTAATTAGAAATAGAAAAATGGTTTCTGCCCAATAACTTTAGTTAGGATTGATAGATATTGACGAAATTTTGTGTGTAGGTACTAGTAGCTTATGTGAAAAGCAAGCTTGGAATTTCTTTTGAGGGGGGTGGGGTCAAGGTCACTGTTACTAAAAATAGAAAAATGTTTTTCTGCCCAACAACTTAGTTAGAATTGATAGATAGTGATGAATCTTAGTGTGAATATAGCTTATATGATGCTGCAGATTGAACTTACTCATACAACAAATGAATTTGCTATAATTTCTGATTGCCCATAACAAAAACCTGGTTTCGTCGCATTGCGGTGCTTCTAGATTTTATCTAAATGGCCGACAAGTTCAGAATGTCGAAGAAACATGGTAGACTGGTTACAGTATATGTGGATATCGAATGGCTGGAAATGCAAGTAAACATAAAGGGAGATCGTCATACCAAATTACTTGCTGGGAGCTCACTCTTGATACAATTCGGGTTCAAATTCATTGTCATAGAGGTTCTGTCAAAAACAGAGGAAGAAAACGTTCCACCTACAAAGACTGTCAATGCAAAGAATAAAAAAATATAATGCCTTATTAAGTTTTATTTAAATTATCACATGATAGTAGGTACTGACTAGGTTCTGTTCACACTCTTAACATAAGTTTTATATTAAACACTTAAGTTTCATTTGCATTATCACATGACTGGTAATACTGACTAGATACTGCTCCGGTGGTTGTGGGTTCGAATCCCAAACCAGAGCACACTTTTCTTCCCAGGTTATACACAGCAAAAGAAGGTAAAAACTATTTTGAACTTATTATGTGCAGCATTTTTTGGTACGGCACAAACACGGAATATAATAGGTCTGTGGCACCAGCACAAATAAAAACATTTAGTCATAGTCAATAACTGCCAAAATAATACGTTTCAGGAGGTACCCAATCAAATTTCTTTGTCGTGGACATCATAATTACAAATGAATTGACAGTCTTTGCAGGTGATACGTTTTCTTCCTCTGATTTTGACAGAACCTTTATGACAATTAATTTGACCCCGAATTGTATCAACACAGAGCCCTGCATGTCATTTGGTATTCGCTCTTAAGGTTTACTTGCATTTCCACAGAGCCCTGCATGTCATTTGGTATTCGCTCTTAAGGTTTACTTGTATTTCCAGACATTTGACATTTTTTGACCGTCTGATTTGTTAAATGTACAATAATAAAACAGTGGCCAACTAATGATCAATGTAGAACTGCTGTTAAGATTTTATGATGTGAACTCTATTCAGGCAGTCATTGTTCAGTGATTGAAAGAAAACTATTGTTTTATATAGCACTGATGGTAAGATTGATCCCTGTTGTTTAAAGTATTAAATTTTTGAATTAAAACAAGATTTTGAAATGTTATTTTTTTATTTTATTTCCTCCTCCTATGAACATATTCAATCATGGCGGTTCGTTAATCAAACAATAAAAAGTAAAATCCCTAACATGACATATTTACAAATATTTCATTGGTTTTAGTGAAATGTTCATATTGTTTTGTAATCACAATTTTTTTTTTTTTTTGCTTTATGTAGAGTTTACTTACGGTATTTTCCTCATGTTTATGATATCAGAAAATTCGGGGATATCGCCAATTGGTCAGAACAATTTTACAAGTTTATTTCTCAACCTTCTATTATGTATTGGTAAATTTTTCATCAAGGACAGTTATTTTAAATGTCATTTGGTTCTAAAATGTCAGCATATTGAAAATTATTTTACCAAAGACAAGTAAATAACAGTAGAGCTGAATGTGACATACATACCTAATCCCGATCATACCAAATTAAGATTCGCCCCACCCCCCTGCATTAAATGTATTTTGACAGTTCATTTACAAGGTTATTCTGATTGTTTCAAATGCTAAGCTGTCTTGGTTTTTGTTTTATTTTAGATGCTATTTGGAGATAAACTATGTGACATACACAAATACACTTTTGCTGAGCCAAAAATGATACATTCTTTTATGAACATTTCATATAGCAAAAGCGATCAACTTGAATGTGAACATTATCTGAGGTGTGTGGTATTTGTATCAGGTGTTACGATAAGTCTTACTTCTTCCAAAAGTCTCCCCACTTTTCCCTAATTTGACTGGAGGGAGAAGTCTTGACTTCTCCAAAATCCCTCCCCACTTCTCTCTAATTTGTCTGGAGGGAGAAGTCTGACTTCTCCCAAAAGTCTCCCCACTTCTCCCTAGTTTGTCTGGAGGGAGAAGTCTGACTTCTCCCAAAAGTCTCCCCACTTCTCCCTAATTTGACTGGAGGGAGAAGTCTGACTTCTCCCAAAAGTCTCCCCACTTCTCCCTAATTTGACTGGAGGGAGAAGTCTGACTTCTCCCAAAAGTCTCCCCACTTCTCCCTTATTTGTCTGGAGGGAGAAGTCTGACTTCTCCCAATAGTTTCCCCACTTTTCCCTAATTTGACTGGAGGAGAAGTCGGACTTCTCCCAAAAGTTTCAGCCTAGTGAGAGCCCTGATAGACCAGCAGTTATGCGGTGTTGGTATTATTATAGACTCGTGACTTGCAATGACAGTGTTCTTTGTCCCATTATCCCCTCAGTGACGGTGTTTGAAATACTTAATTTGGGTGTTAAAAACACTTAAGTACAATATATGGCTGTTCAATAAAGAGCCTAGAAGAGAGCAACATGAGATAACTATTTATGTGCTTTGTACCATTGTTATTTCAATATATTTTATTATTTATGTACATAAACTGGACTATTTAATAACCTTTAAACAAATATGGCGGCTGCCGATTTTGACACTTTTTTATTGTGTCTTATATACGAGGTATGTTTGGAAAGTCGCCGGACAGAACGCATTGCTTTTGAAAGGCTCATTGTATTATAATGAAACTAAGTACGGATTTACCACATCTATTATTCCATCTCACTCTAAAAGTTCGATTCCATACATATAACAGTAAAATAGTTACAATAAATTTAAAACATGTACCAACGATATGGCGGAGCAACCCGACGTTAAAATTTATAACGTCAACATCAATTCAGTTTACTCTTTCTCCAAAAAGCGGCCATGTGCTTGCACGCAGCGTTCATGTTTCCTGACCCATGATGTGTAAACAGTTTGAAACCATTGTTTATCAAATGAAGACATTATTGTCTGCACGTGACGACGTAGGCTCTCGAGATCGTCGAATTGGATTCGGCGTAGCTGGGCTTTGACGGCTGGGAAAACGCAAAATCAAGTGGCGCAAGGTCTGGGCTGTAGGGGGCGTGCTCCAACCTGCCGATACCGAGAACATCCAACTCCAACTCTGTGTACCGGGCCCTGTGCGCTGGGGCATTGTCCTGGTGGAAGAGAACATTTTCTATGCCCTCTTCCATGCCGGGCCTCTTCTTGCGCAGTGCTTGGAGCATATCCCGCCTCATGACATGTTTAATAAATAACACAAAATTAAATACCAAGTTGACTTTTTGAAAAATAATGCATTGTGAGGTTACACCATTTCACTGCTGTTATAATTGAATTTATGCATCAGTTCTCTATATTTGAGTCATAGCATGTTTATATAAATGTGTAATTTCGTTTATAAATATGTTTATAAAAATGTTTACCTTTGAATAATACGCTGCATTAACGGTAACGCCCACCGGGACCACAGGTGTCAAGATTACACCCTTGGTGTCCATAAATACGATGAACATGAATTTTCCTTTCGATTTCGTCACCGGGGCCTTCTTTGGTGGTGGTGAAGATGATGTTTTCCAGACCATTGCTGTTTAGTCTCTGGGTCGAACAAATGAAACCACGTTTCATCCGTTGTGATTATTCTTTGAAGAAATCTGTCCCCTACACGTCGATAGGACCTCAAAAAGTTCAATGATTTATTCACCCTATCCTTCATCTGATTGCGATCCAACAACCTTGGTATCCAACGTGCCCACACCTTTGTCATCTTAAACTCATCAGTAATTAACTTATAAGCTGTTGCTACCCCAATGTCACATTCCTCGGCCACTTCCCGTGTAAACACTCGTTGGTCCTTATCAAGCATCGACTTTACCGACTTTTCACGCTTTTTCGCCACAAGTGCCGGCCTCCCACATCTCTCGTCGTCGGATGTTGACTCGCGTTCCTCCTTAAAGCGTTTAATGTGAACATTATAGGTATATATAAGGCTTGCTCCACAACAGCAAATATTATGTTGCTATGGATACAATATTTTTAGATTGTATTGACTTAGGCGAATGTCCGCTTATTATCAAAATGAATATATATGTGTCTCAACTTGACCGAAGTTTCAAAGCTCTACGTTGAAAAATAACAGTTATTAGTACAGTCCGGGAACTTTCCGAACATACCTCATATGTCATGAGTTGTATTAAGTTTTTCTCTTGATTTTTCTCGTATTGTTTGGATGCGCCCTGTATGTTATAGCGTCCTATACACAATGATTTTGGTACCTATGGTATCCAATATATTTAGATAGGTTTGACATATAGTGACATAAAAAATAATTGGTACTGAATAACTTTAGTAAGGGTTTACATATTGCAACCAAACTTGGTATTTAATTATAGTTTATGGAAAGTTTCCATGGGATCAATTAAAGTCATTGTTACTGAAAATAGAAAAACCGTTGGTTCTGAGTAACTTTAGTAAGGGTTGACATATTGTGACCAAACTTGGTATACAGGAAGAGTTTATGGAGACCTTTCATGGGATTGCGTTTAGGGGCCCTAGGATCAAGATCATGGTCACAGTTACTAAATACTGAAAAATGGTTGGTACTGAATATCTTTAGATAGGGTTATATATAGCGATATATGGGATTGTGTTTGGGGCTCCTATGTTTAAGGCCAATGTCACTGTAACTATAAAAAGAAAAACTGTTGGTACTGAATAACTTAAGTTAGTGTTGATATATTGCGACGAAACTTGGTATATAGGAAGAGTTCATGGAGCTCTTTCATGGAGTTGCATTTGGGGCTTCAAGGGTCAAGTCAGGGTCAATATTTCTAAAAATAGAAAATGGTTTGTACTGAATAACTTTAGTTAGGATTGACATATTTTGACCAAACTTGGTATTTAGGAAGAGTTTATACTGGAAATATTTTATGGAATGTGTATGGGGTTCATAGGATCAAGTATAGGGTCACTGTTATTTTAAAAAAGAATAACAGTTCAAACTGTCCAAAATTGGTATGTAGGAAGATTTTATGGAGGACTTTCATGAATTGCATCTGAATAACTAGAGCACGTAGGCTCAGGAACTTCATACTTGGTTTGCTAGTTGGTCTTGATTAGTAAAAATGACACCTTTTGATTTTGATGTCAGTAGGCCAAGGTCACAGTGTCTTGCAGGGGAAAAACAATTTGTTGTTGGTCACCAATCTGTACATCACACTTCTTTCAGCTCAATAACTAAAGAACGCTTGGACCCAAGAATTCATACTTGATATGCAGGTTTGTTATGACCAGTAGATGACCCCTTTTTTGTACATCTCCAGTCACAAAGTACAAGTTTCATGTTCATCATTGAATATTTCTCACCTTTTTGGGAGAGACAAGTGCTCTTTCAAAATAGCAATCTCTAGTTATGATTGAAATTAACAAAAATGTGTGTATTGCAGTGACCTGGCAAAGATACGAAAGATCACTCGTGCCAGTCCATATTCGAGATCCAGCTTCATTGAAGTTGCTTGGGACAAGGATCTAAAAAGACTGTATGTATTGCTCATTGATGTGTTTTGTCAATTCAGTTTACCTTTGAGTGAGAATATTTATGTCTTTATATTGTTTTTGCTCTGTCCATCAGTCTGTCCGTAAGTCAGTAAGTTAGTCAGTCAGGCAGCCAGCCAGCCAGCCAGCAAGCCAGTCAGCCAGTTTCCAGTGAATTACTAAAGAATGCTTGCACCTATGAACTTCATACTTGGTATGCCAGTTGGTCATGACTAGTTGATGACCCCTATTGATTTTGGGATGGTGAAGGTCACAGTAGAGGTTACAGTGACACTGAGGTTAAAAAATGTTTTTCTGCTGTATAACTAAACAACGCATGTACCCAGGACCTTTATACTCTGTATGCCATTTGGTCATGACAAGTACATGACCCCTGTTTATTTTTAGGCCAATAGGTCAAAGTGACCTTGAGGTAAAATATTGGTTTCTGCTGAATAGCTAAAGAACACTTGGTTTGCTAAGTGGTCTTGACTAGTAGATGCCCCCTTTTGATTTTGAGGTCAATAGGTCATGATCACAGTGTCCTTCAGATGAGAAATAATTTGTTGGTCACTAGACCATACCTCACACTTCTTCTGCTCAATAACTAAAGAATGCTTGGACCTAGAAACTATTTACTTAGACACAGGAACTTCAAACTTGATATGCAGGTTGGTCTTGACCAGTTGATGACCCCTATGTTTGTTTGTCTCCAGTCCAAAAGTACAAATTTCACTTCGTTAGTACATACATGACATTGACATTTATCGAAAAATGACAAAGAAAATTGAAAGAAACTAAAAAGAAGAAGAAGAATTCCATTAACTCTATTAATCTGATAGTAAGAAGTCTTAATGGACATTAAAGTAAGCCTATAAAATTGTTTCTCATGTATATATTTTTTTCTATGAAATATTTTTCTATGCTAGTTAATCATATATGTATATGACATATACTAATCAGTGAGCATAGTACACGTACCGATGTTGCAAAAGGTCAAAATAGGCAAAATGGTACATCCTCCTAATGCAAATGGCATGTATGTTATTGCCCTTTAATTTTTAGCTCACCTAAGCACAAAGTGCTCAAGGTGAGCTATTGTGAACGCCTGTGTCCGTCGTCCGTTGTCCATTGTCAACAATTTGACTGTTAACACTCTAGAGGTCACAATTTTGACACAATCTTAATGAAACTTGGTCAGAATATTACCCTCAATAAAATCTTGGACGAGTTCAATATTGGGTCATCTGGGGTTAAAAACTAGGTCACCAGGTCAAATTAAAGGAAAAGCTTGTTAACACTATAGAGGTCACATTTATGACTGCATCTTCAGGAAACTTGGTCAGAATGTTAATATTAATGGTCTCTAGGCAAGTTTGAATCTGGGTCATGTGCGGTCAAAAACTAGGTCACCAGGTCAAATAATAGGAAAAGCATGTTAACATTCAGAGGCCACATTTATGACCATATGTTCATGGAACTTGATCAGAATGTTATTTTTGATGATCTTTAGGTACAGTTTGAAACTGGGTAATCAGAGGTCAAAAACCAGGCCACAATGTCAAATCATAGAAAAACATTGTAAACACTGTAGACGTTACATTCTCTCTTTGATCACCATGAAACTATGTCAGAATGTTTGTGTTTATGAAGTCTATGTCAAGTTTGAAACTGGGTAACCTGAGTTCAAAAACTACCATATTTTCTCGACTATAAGGCGATTCGCTTATAAGACGACCCCCTAACTTTGCCCATGAAATCTGGTGCTTTTTGTTTCGACTCGCTTATAAGACGGGGTAAATTTTTAAGCAAATCTGAAATGCTTAAATTCCACCGAATGTTTAAAATGTTCAAGCTCAACGGACAATTATCAACTTTCGCGGTAACTGTTTTTGTTTTACTCAAAGAAAATGGCGATCAATTGTGAGCTCTCTATTTGGAGGTAGGTTAAAAATTAGTACATGGTTACGCGTTTAAGTTTGCAGGACAGGTCATTACTTATCCGAATTGTAATAATTAATCAATAACAACTTATGTTTGTTTTTGTTTATCATTTTTAGTGAAGACACCACTGAAGTTCTTCGGCATCAATAAATATTATTAAAGAATTGCGTTTATGTTTTTAATTCGACCCAATTAAAATCAAAAGATTGATCATTTTGTTGTGATCAATAAACCGCAAATAACACCATGTTTGTTTAGCAATAGATCTAATGCTTAATAGGCAATATTGTCCCTGTTTAGCAATAGATCTAATGCTTAATAGGCAATATTGTCCCTTGATTGGCGACGAACATCATAAAAGGATTCATATTCGCATTGTCATTTGTTTGCTTAATCAGATTGACAGTTAGGTACCTACATCATATTAAGATTCCAATTTAATGATTTGATATATCTGTCAAACTGATTATACTGACGCGCGATGAGAAAAAATGCAGATTAAACGGTACTCTGTGTGACGTCAGAGCACGCACAGGGAAGAGATTACGTGTTGTTGTTTACTTTATCGCCCCTTACTTGTATCAGCAGACGATATACTGTAAAATTTTACTGATTTTGACTTGAATCTTTTTTTAATATCTTATTGACTCGCTTATAAGACCCTACTTTGGGGTTAAAAAACTGGACCCAATTTCCCCGTCTTATAGTCGAGAAAATACAGTAGGTCATGAAGTCAAATCATTTAAAACATTGTTAAAAAACTGTTGAGGCCATATTTTCTACTTTATCAATATGAAACCTGGTCAGAATGTACTTATTACAGCAAGGTAAGGTTTGCAACTGGGTCATCCGTGATATTAAAAAAATCATCCATGGTATTAAAAAAAACTTGGTCACTAGGAAGGATCTAAGTAATTTATTTTTTAGTTCCAGCAGGTATAAATGTTTTGATTCCATACCTCATGATTATCTGCAGATTTATTGAAAATATACTCTGTAATTTAATAAAAAAGTCCTTCCATGATGTAGTCAAAAGTATGTATAATAAGTTTTCAATGTTTCGTGCATTTTCATGTAGAACAAGTGTTTTAATCACACTCACTGCTAAATTACATTCTGAATTAAATGAAACAATTTTCATGTTTATACTCCAACAACCATAACAAGAACAGAAAATAAAAATGTACAAACAAAGACAAGTATGCATCCTTTCTAAGGTAGCAGACCAACAGACTGACATTTCAAATTCTCTAAAACTGTTATACCCTCAACTTTAATATTTAACATGTAGCATTGAAAACTAGTCCTAAATTTGTTTTAATTAAGTCCCCTCTGGTTGCACTTTCCATCGCCCTGAAAAACACTTATTCCCTCCCCCTGTCAAAATTGGCCTCGCCCTGAAAACACTTATTTCACACTTGAATTGGATCAGGTGAGCGATACAGGGCCTTCAGGGCTCTCTTGTTTATTATACTGAATTTTTAGCTAGACTATTAGAAGAATACTATTAACCCTGGCGTCGGTGTCACACCTTGATTAAGGTTTTGCATGTAAGCACCTTTAAGTCATTATCTCAGTAAATTAACATCATGTATTGCATTTAAACTTTAGATATGTATTCCTAACTGCAGGCCGTCAACCAATTCCTATATTCCTATATTTTTGAGAAATTTCCTATATTTTTCAAAACCTATATTTCCTACATATTCCTATATTTTGAAAAAAAATCCTATATTTTTCTTAAAAAGTGACCCTGTTATATGTTTGAAAGCATTCAAAGGATTGATACTGCCTTTAGATATTGTTTATTTACAGTTTAAGACTGTCATTTGTCCTCCAAACCATCATTCAGAATTGCTGTTGTACACCCATGGTTATCCATTTGGACACCTTTGATGAAGAGTATGCTGAACATCAAATCTTAAAGGTAAGACAAAAGAGCATGGTATAAATCTTACATGTCTGTCCCCAATGTTGAAATACTGAGGTGAAATCTTGTTCTCTTTCACTAGGAGATGGAATTAAGCATACATACATACTTTCTTTACCTTGAAATACTGATTTTTTGAAAGCACTGGAGGGTAAGTAGGTCAGTGAAATCTCTTTTGCAAGAGCTTCAATACCTTATGAATGCATGGTTATAGTATAGCCCCTCTGACATTCCACTACAATGGTCAGAAGATGATGATGTTTACTATGAAAGAATTGATCATTACTGGAACAAGGTGACTGGCCAGAAGACAAAAAGTTGGCCGACTGGCCAGAAGACAAAAAGTTGGCCAGAAGACAAAAAGTGGTCATCTGAAATACCCTGTTATGAACAAGGTAGTAAAGTCAGCACTTACTCTTGCTAATGGAAATGCTGAAGTTGAAAGGTCACTATCTGACAACAGAAACACTGTTACCCCAGAAAGAACAGACCTTAGTTTTGAGGCCATAAATGGGCTGAGACTAGCAAAGGACAAAGTAAGTCAGGTTTAGGGTGTGCACAATGTTCAGATTTCCAACACACAAGTCAATTTGACACAAAAGGCATAGAAATGTATTATGAAAGATTGAGAAAGGGAAAGGAAGAAACAGACAGAAAGAAAATGGCTATGGGGGAAAAGATGATGGAAGGAGAACTGTTACAAAAGAAACAAGAAGAAATTAGAAAACTAAATGAAAACTTTGACATACAGGAGAAGTCCTTGAAAAATGAAGAAGATGAATTTAATAATGTATTGTGTAGTGTCTAAGTATTGCTAAAAGAAGCTACATAAAACCTGGGGACAGCGCTGAAAAAAAGAAATGAGGTTGTAATGTACGTTACGCAGGGAGTGTCTTCCTTGAGAGTGCAGAAAGCAGAATGAAGAAGGGAATAAAAGGTGTAGAAAGGTGTGAGCAGAAAAGGCATGAGTTAAGTAAGAAATGACTTTATGATATTGCAAAAATAAGCATATGGTCAGCCAGTTATCTGAGAACAGCTGTTAACACTTATGCATCATGTAGTAGAAAAAAAAATTGTCTAGTGCTAAAGGCAGCAAAGACTATTCTGTCAAACCTTCAAAGAAGTGATGTTAAATTGTCATTTGACAAAAAATGTTTTGTTTTGTCAGCATAGTTTAAGGAAAACTTACTGTAATTCATTATCCAGATGTATGTTATGAAGTTTCTGCCACAACTATTTGGTACATATTTTAGGAAATGATGTGTTTAGAGTTGTACTGGTGCAACAGACCACATGTGCTTTTGAAAAAAATGATATGGAAAATATTGAAATACATTTTGCAAATATTGTATTAAAATGAATGTTAACAATTAAGTTTCTACAAGCATTTAGAATTATTGGTGTCCCTGTTAGTTCTGATATTCATTTTGTCCTAAAATCAAGCTATTTATTGATGTTCTGATGATATTTAAAGTGACACTCTTATTCAAAATAATACTTATACATGTAAAACAAACATAAATTTTGAGTGATACACCCTCAACTACTTCTAAATAATGCATTTATGGAAAATTTTGATTACTATTAACAAGATTATAACCATGTATCTAATAGCTGAAAACGCAAAAATATTAAATGATAGGTGAATGCTAAAAGATTTACTGTGATCTACTGTCGTCTCATAAGGTAGAAATACTGTGTTTTCTGCACATTTCTTTTAAATAAGGCTCGGTATCCTTCATAAACAGCATTCTTTTCAACATCTGTTTATCCTTTTTGGTATATTAAAACAATTGTAATAAATATCTTAAATCTGAATTGGTAGTAATAGTGCATCTTTAAATATCATGATCATTATTATGCTGGCAGTTGTGAAGTAAGTCACAAGTGCAAGGTCATAATTTATTGGACATTACTGAGTTCATAGAAATGTTTTGCATACCTATATACATGCTGAGTTTAAATATCACTAGATCTGGTGTTAGTTTGTTCTTTAAAAGTATGAATGACATGGTGTGTAGTGTGCACATTTTTTTTATAAATGCTAAGTAGTCGTAATACTGATCTGTTATTGTGGGATTTAAAATACATGTACAGGAGCCTTCAATATTTACTGGATAGATATTCCACAGAGTGATCAGATATTAGCGTTAAAGGTAGCTTTACATAATGCCATTTTTGTGTCGCCTGAAAAGACGACATATAGGGGTTACTTTTGTCGGCAGCGGCGGCGTCCGCGTCCCATTTTCGCTTGTCCGGGGTATATCTCCTAAACTATTAGTGGTATCAACTTGAAATTTCATATGTAGATAGATCTAATTGAGGGCAAGTGCAGTGCACAAGAACTGTTACTCTTGCTTCCATATTTTTAGAGTTATTGCCCTTTGTTATTTTTCATGCTTAAAGTTTTGTCCGGGGCATATCTTGAAGAATATAACAGTTATCAACTTGAAACTTCATATGTAGATAGATCTCATGGAGGGCAAGTGCAGTGCACAATAACAGTAACTCTTGCTTTCTTAGTTTTAAAGTTATTGCCCTTTGTTAATTTTCATGCTTAAAGTTTTGTCCGGGGCTTATCTTGAAGAATATAAGAGGTATCAACTTGAAACTTCATAGCTAGATAGATCTCATTGAGGGCAAGTGCAGTGCACAAGAAACGTTACTCTTGCTGCCATATTTTTAGAGTTATTGCCCTTTGTTAATTTTCATGCTTAGGTTTTGGCCGTGGCATATCTCGTAAACTATAGGAGGTATCAACCTGAAACTTATTCCGTAGGTATGTCTGATTGAGGGAAAGTGCAGTGCACAAAAACCGTAACTCTTGCATCTATATGTTTAGAGTTATTGCCCTTTGTTAATTTTCAAGCTTAAATTTTGTCCGGGGCATTTCTCGAAAACTATAAGAGTTATCAACTTGAAACTTTATGGATAGATAGTTCTTATTGAAGGGGATCGCAGTGCACAAAATCTGTATCTCTTGCTTCCATATTAGAGTTATTTCCCTTTGTTAATTTTCATGTTTAGCTTTACATTGCACACTTTTTTAGCTATTGTGATCGGTCTTTGTTCGTCGTCCGTCCGTCAACAATTGCTTAAAGAACATCTCCTCTGAAACTACCAGGCCAAATTCAATGAAACTTGACAGGAAGCTTCCTTGGGTGTCCCTCTACAAAAATACAACAAGGGGTTACGATTGATTAACAACAACAACAACAAAATGGCCGACTTCCTGTTTTGCTTTAAAAAACATCTTCTCTGAAGGTATTAGTCCAAATTCAATGAAACTTTACAGGAAGCTTCCTTGGGTGACCCTCTACAAAAATACAACAAGGGGTCATGATTGATCAACAACAACAGCAACAACAACAAAATGGCTGACTTCCTGTTTTGCTTAAAAAAAACATCTCCTCTGAAACTACCACTCCAAATTCAATGAAACTTTACAGGAAGCTTCTTTGAGTGACCCTCTAAAAAATACAACAAGGGGTCATGATTAATCAACAACAACAACAAAATGGCCAACTTCCTGTTTTGCTTTAAAATAACATCTCATTGCATGACCCTTTACAAATATAAAACCAGGCATCGTCATCAGTAAAGATATGTTTAAATTGCAACATTTTTATTAATGCTTTATCACATAGTTGTGGCCCTTTGCTTATGTCGACAGTAAATAATTTGTCAGGCGACACATCCGACTCGCGGAGTTCTAGTTCTGAGTATAAATGGTTGCAAATAGACAAACTTACCGAACAGCATTTGTTAGGGGAATAAGGAATGTTTAAAAAACTTGGTTATAGATATTCCCTTATCCTCAATATTTTAGAGAGCTCTAAGTTGTTATGTAAATAGTATTAGCACTTGAATTCCTTATACTGTGACCTTATTCTGTGAGCTTTGTGATTAATTCCATTGTATAACAAACCATCTTTTCCATATTCAGTTTAAGATGTTTTGTAAATACAACATTTCAGGTGTCCACTTTGATGACCACAGTTGTGGTGCTGCAGCATATTCTGCCTTGATGGAGAGGTTTAAGGAATGTGGGTTAAGTTAAACACAAATTTTATGATTATAGCCAAAAAACAAGTAAGTAAATGTTCACTTAAATAACTCTTAATGTTATTTTTTAGCTCGACTATTTGAAGAATAAGGAGAGCTATACTACTCACCCAAGCGTCGGCGTCAGCGTCAGCCTCACCCCTTGGTTAAGGTTTTGCTTGCAACCACACACAGGTTAATATCTCAGCAACTACTTGAGGTATTGCATTGAGACTTGATACAATGGTACTCAATCGTCCAACCTACTTAATAAACCAAGTTTGATAACACTACTTTGCATTTAATGCCAATAATAGGCCTTTATTATTTGACTTAGAAATTCTGGTTAAGGTTTTGCGTGCAAGCACACATAGGTTAATATCTCAGCAACTGCTTAAGGTATTGCATTGAGACTTGATACAATGGTACTCAACCATCCAACCTACTCAATTAACGAAGTTAGATAACTCTAGTTTGCATTTAATGCAAATTATAGGCCTTTATTATTCAACTCAGAAATTCTGGTTAAGGTTTTGCATGTAAGCACACATAGGTTAATATCTCAGCAACTACTGGATGAATCGCATTGAGACTATAAAATGGTACTCAACCATCCAATCTACTTAAATAACTAAGTAAGATAACTCTAGTTTGCATTAAATTCGAATAATGGCCCTTTTTTATTCAACATAGAAATTCTGGTTAAGGTTTTGCATGTAACCACCTTTAAGTCAATGCTTCAGCAAATACACCATGTATTGCATTGAAACTTTACACACAGGCTCCCAACCATTTAACCTTCTTATTTAATCAAGTAAGATAACTTTATCTTTCGTATCATATAATTTTTGCCCCTTTATTATGCGACTTAGAAATTCTGGTTAAGGTCTTGTATGTTAACACATGGATAATATCTCAGCAACTACTTGATGTATTGCATTGAGACTTTATACAATGGTACTCAACCATCCAATCTACTGAAATAACCAAGCAAAATAACTCTAGTTTGCATTAAATTCAAATAATGGCCCTTTTTTCGACATAGAAATTCGAATACATCATGTAATGCATTGAAACGTTATACATAGGCTCCCAACCATTCAAGGAGATAGCTCTTGCATATTATATAATTTTTGCCCCTTTATTATGCGACTTAGAAATTCTGGTTAAGGTTTTTTATGCAAGCACACATAGGATAATATCTCAGCAACTACTTCATGTATTGCATTGAGACTTTATACAATGATACTCAACCACCCAACCTACTTGAATAACCAAGTTAGGCCATCATTTTTTTATAATGTGGTTTACGGGAGCGCCGACCCTTTTATTTTCCAAAACCAAATAAAAATAAAAGTTATATCGTTATTTTTAGCTCTACTGGCCAAAGGCCAGAAGAGCTTATGCGATGGTAATGTGTACATAGTATGTGCATCCGTGCGTCTTTGCGTCTGTAAACAATTGCTTGTGAACACGATACAGTCTTCAGTTTTGATTGTATCTCGATGAAACTTGTACAGTATCTAGATATCCATTAGAGCTCGGTTCCTTTCGAAAACCAGCCAGATCCGCCCATGCATGCCTAGATTATAGCCCTTAATAATATTAAAAAAATGCTATTGTGTATACAATTGGTTGTGAACACGATACATTCTTTAGTTTTGATTGTATCTCGATGAAACTTGTACAGTATCTAGATATCCATTAGAGCTCGGTTCCTTTCGAAAACCAGCCAGATCCGCCCATGAATGATTAGATTATGGGCCATGAAAGTTATAAAGAAATGGTTTCTATTTTTAGCCAGGTCTGCATTAGTGAATTCTATTTTTAGCCAAGTTTACATGTACATGTAAATTCAAGTCTAGAGTTAAGGGAGACAATTTGCAAGTCTAGGATTTTGAGAGACAATTTGATTTGCTTCTGCAGTTGATTTTGTGAATTACTCTGCCTTGTTCTTGTTGAAAGCCCAAAGGCCATTTTTTAGCTTTAAGTTCTGTAGTTTGCGCATTCATCTTAACAATATTGGTTGTGAATGTTTAAGTTATGCACCTGGTGGTCATTACTGGCCACACCCAGGGTTCACAGGTTTGGTAAACATAAATCTGGAAAGGTTTGAAAATCTTTTTGTGTGTTCGTGCATCCATCTCAGCACGATTGATTGTGAATGTTTGTTCAAATTGATCAATGTTGTCCTAGGATGCCCTTGACTTTGACCTTTTGACCAACTTTTTTTAACTTTTAAAACTACAGAAATTTTTACTATGAGTACAGTTTTGAAAGCATTTTTTTTTTTGTCAGATGACTTTTACTTGGCACATATTAAAATAGTTCATGCAACTAATCTGCTTACAATACTTTCTGGGCTCAGATGTTGAACGTGCTTCGTTTTCAGGTAACCCAAACACAAAACATAAACTATATGTCTGTTGCCTTTTACCCATACATACATGCCCTGATTTGATATGACCACAAAAGCCATGCCAGTAGAGCATAGGCCCTTTTGGGCCTCTTGTTATTCTAGCCGCTGACTGTCATTTTTACTCGGGTTCGAAAAAAATGACTGATGACGATTCGGAGACGATTTGTCAAATTTTATACTATTCCGCGTCTATAACCGCTGTTTTAATTGGATGTTCACTGCGGTTGAATATGATGTAAGCCAATCAGAATCATTGGAATTACGTCGTCCTAGGCCTTCCAAACAAGATGTCGGCATTTGATGTTAGCTACAATACATGTGATATTAATTATTTCAAATTGATTCTAATTGACGAACTCACTTCAAAATCATTGATACGCATAGAAACATTAACGTTATCAGTAAATGAAGTTGTGGAAGAATTTAATGCCCAGCTACAAAGGACCTTTAAATAAAGAAAGTCCTTGCCGAGAAGCTGACACTAGTGACAGTTGGTGGATGGAGTTTTCACAGATTTTTCTCATCTGAGAGGGACAAGACGCTCAAACACATCATTGTTGCAGGTATGACCCTTATTAGTTCAAGCTTGAGGCATAATAATGTTTAAAGTGGTCTTAAGATGGCTTTATATGCATGTTTATTTATAGAGTTCAACTGAAAAAACAACAACAAATCAGCATTGTGCAGAAACTTTATTCTTGGTCCTTATCAAACATACATATTTCAATTCAGGGATGTGATTTGTCTAATGGCCCCAGGGACCCCCCCCCGACCCCCCCCCCCCCCCCCCCCCCCGAAAAAAAAAAGATCTAGATGTATTTTTTTTTTTAATAGTTGATTAAGAGATTTTGGTTGTAAGAGTTAATATACCAGTTTGCTTCAAATTTAAAGCCAGAAGAACTCCCCAAAGAGCTTCTAAAAAGCCAGTTTTTCTTCTACGGCAATGTGCTTTTGACCCCAAAAGTGCCCCAAGAACCCATGGCCGAAATGGTTTCAGCCCTCCAGCTGCCAGGTCAATCACATCCCTGCAATTAGGTACTCATTGACAGAAGAATTTTTTTAAACATGTCCAAATACTGTACTGATTTGCTGATTATCTGTTTTAAGATATTATAAGGAAACTTTTTGTGAAACTATCTATAAAGGACGATATAGATTCCAGTTTTATTTTTCATATATATTTTATGTTTATCTTTAAATGATGTTTCAGCCAAGGTCAGGGCGTTTATTATGTGCCGGGAGTGTGGTAAAGGTAGGATTGTGTAAGGCCCAGCAAAATTGACATCATCTGAGGCTCAGTTGGTCACCAGAGTTGAGGAAGAGCTTCTTTACATATGCGGGGATGTGCTCTTCCACGCACGGACTTACAGGTACCAAATCATTGTTAAGGAAGTCTTGTCATGCAGTACTTTAATAGAGGCATCTTATTATGCAGGTTGGACATTCAACTTTTCTAGCCTGAAAATCATCTACTTGAATACAAGCCTCATCAGTGCTCAGTTTATTCTCATGAATTATAAAAAGATGATTGTTGGCAAAACATCTTTTTAGTAGCAGCCTGGTTATTCAATGTGACTGACAGCTTAATTTACTCCAAAATGCTTTGTTTGGGCCTGTATAGCGAACCCAGTTAATGAAGGTTACAAATGAAAATGTTTGCTTTTTCAGGTCAAACAATGATTGTTAACGATATCTGCTTCTATTGTGGGGACAGTGATGTTCTAGACACTGATGAAGTCTGAGATTTAACTAAGGAACACTTTGGCATGGTTGGTCTGATATGCGCAACATGCAGGGAAACAAAACCTATCAAGACGAGAGGTGCTAAGAAAACAATAAAAGAGTGCTAAAAATGACAGTTCATATCACACAAAGAGAGTTTTAAGTCTTAATAGAGACAATAAAAACTGATGTGTAAATAGGTGTAAATTAATTTTAGTCAAAGCAGAACATTGTTAAGATTGTTGTATAGAATTATTTTTTATTTCTGATAGTGACATTTTGTTTTTATGTTAGGAAGCTGTTTTTTTGTTCTTGAAAAGACATTATCTAGTCATGTTTTGAATGCCTTAATGTGTTCTAGTTTAATATACACATTATTTAGTCCTGGCTCAAATGCCTTAATGTGTACTAGTTTAATATACACATTATTTAGTCCTGGTTCAAATGCCTTAATGTGTTCTAGTTTAATATACACATTATTTAGTCCTGGCTCAAATGCCTTAATGTGTACTAGTTTAATATACACATTATCTAGTCCTGGTTCAAATGCCTTAATGTGTTCTAGTTTAATATACACATTATCTAGTCCTGGCTCAAATGCCTTAATGTGTACTAGTTTAATATACACATTATCTAGTCCTGGCTCAAATGCCTTAATGTGTACTAGTTTAATATACACATTATCTAGTCCTGGTTCAAATGCCTTAATGTGTACTAGTTTAATATACACATTATCTAGTCCTGGCTCAAATGCCTTAATGTGTTCTAGTTTAATATACACATTATCTAGTCCTGGCTCAAATGCCTTAATGTGTACTAGTTTAATATACACATTATTTAGTCCTGGCTCAAATGCCTTAATGTGTTCTAGTTTAATATACACATTATTTAGTCCTGGTTCAAATGCCTTAATGTGTACTAGTTTAATATACACATTATTTAGTCCTGGTTCAAATGCCTTAATGTGTTCTAGTTTTATACACATTATTTAGTCCTGGCTCAAATGCCTTAATGTGTACTAGTTTAATATACACATTATTTAGTCCTGGCTCAAATGCCTTAATGTGTACTAGTTTAATATACACATTATTTAGTCCTGGTTCAAATGCCTTAATGTGTACTAGTTTAATATACACATTATTTAGTCCTGGCTCAAATGCCTTAATGTGTACTAGTTTAATATACACATTATTTAGTCCTGGTTCAAATGCCTTAATGTGTTCTAGTTTAATATACACATTATTTAGTCCTGGTTCAAATGCCTTAATGTGTTCTAGTTTAATATACACATTATTTAGTCCTGGCTCAAATGCCTTAATGTGTTCTAGTTTAATATACACATTATTTAGTCCTGGTTCAAATGCCTTAATGTGTTCTAGTTTAATATACACATTATTTAGTCCTGGTTCAAATGCCTTAATGTGTTCTAGTTTAATATACACATTATTTAGTCCTGGCTCAAATGCCTTAATGTGTTCTAGTTTAATATACACATTATTTAGTCCTGGCTCAAATGCCTTAATGTGTTCTAGTTTAATATACACATTATTTAGTCCTGGCTCAAATGCCTTAATGTGTTCTAGTTTAATATACACATTATTTAGTCCTGGTTCAAATGCCTTAATGTGTTCTAGTTTAATATACACATTATCTAGTCCTGGCTCAAATGCCTTAATGTGTTCTAGTTTAATATACACATTATCTAGTCCTGGCTCAAATGCCTTAATGTGTTCTAGTTTAATATACACATTATCTAGTCATGGTTCAAATGCCTTAATGTGTTCTAGTTTAATATACACATTATCTAGTCATGTTTTGAATGCCTTAATGTGTTCTAGTTTAATATACACATTATCTAGTCATGTTTTGAATGCCTTAATGTGTTCTAGTTTAATATACACATTATCTAGTCATGTTTTGAATGCCTTAATGTGTTCTAGTTTAATATACACATTATTTAGTCCTGGCTCAAATGCCTTAATGTGTTCTAGTTTAATATACACATTATTTAGTCCTGGCTCAAATGCCTTAATGTGTTCTAGTTTAATATACACATTATTTAGTCCTGGTTCAAATGCCTTAATGTGTTCTAGTTTAATATACACATTATCTAGTCCTGGCTCAAATGCCTTAATGTGTTCTAGTTTAATATACACATTATCTAGTCATGGTTCAAATGCCTTAATGTGTTCTAGTTTAATATACACATTATCTAGTCATGTTTTGAATGCCTTAATGTGTTCTAGTTTAATATACACATTATCTAGTCATGTTTTGAATGCCTTAATGTGTTCTAGTTTAATATACACATTATCTAGTCATGTTTTGAATGCCTTAATGTGTTCTAGTTTAATATACACATTATCTAGTCATGTTTTGAATGCCTTAATGTGTTCTAGTTTAATATACACATTATCTAGTCCTGGCTCAAATGCCTTAATGTGTTCTAGTTTAATATACACATTATTTAGTCCTGGCTCAAATGCCTTAATGTGTACTAGTTTAATATACACATTATCTAGTCATGTTTTAAATGCCTTAATGTGTTCTAGTTTAATATACACATTATCTAGTCCTGGCTCAAATGCCTTAATGTGTTCTAGTTTAATATACACATTATTTAGTCCTGGCTCAAATGCCTTAATGTGTACTAGTTTAATATACACATTATCTAGTCCTGGCTCAAATGCCTTAATGTGTTCTAGTTTAATATACACATTATTTAGTCCTGGTTCAAATGCCTTAATGTGTACTAGTTTAATATACACATTATTTAGTCCTGGTTCAAATGCCTTAATGTGTTCTAGTTTTATTGTCGTGTTAAGAAAGCTGTCATATTTTCTAGTAATAATAGAGACATTAATTACTTGTGTATGGAAAGCTGAATGATGATCATCTATGTGTAATAAATTTTGTTTGGTTGTTGTAGTAGTATTTTTGCTTGAAACTCTGTATTTTAATATGTGACACAAGCACATAATGTAAAGAAATACAGCAATTATTTTTGTGTGGTGAGTTTGAACTAGAATATTATAGTTGGAAACAATTATAATATAAATGTTAACATTTAAAACATAATTCTTTCACACGCAAACTGTGACATTCATTATGGTTTTAGTCTATTATAAAGAGACCTGTATAACAGAACACATGATATGAATCCAACAGACTTATCCAACAAATATTTTTCATTAATGAACAAGATTAAAATGTAGAAACATTTCTTTTACATATTTAAGTATAAAAAAGAGCATAAAATAACTTATAATCACCTTATTTCTAGTTCAGAATAGTGTCATTTCAGTTTGAAAGTATAATAAAGGTGTAAAAAGACCATATACAACATTTGTAAAAAAGAAAGAAAAATGTTCAATCATTACTTTTATTTTTTTGGTCGACTGGGAAAATTTTGGACTTTTATTTTTATTTCTCCCCCCCCCCCCAGACTCAATTTTTTTGGAAAAATTCCCAGAAAACCACATAATAAAAAATGCTGGCCTTAGACATACATGTGATAACGTCCCAGACATCCGGGATTGTCCCGGAAATGTATCTCTGTCACGGAGTCACGGAGGGTGCATGTTTTTCTCGGAAAGTCATAAAAAAAAAAATCTTGGAATCGATTATCGTAATTTTACCAATGTAAGTCAGCTATTTTGCCTGTCTGGGACACTGGTCGTAAAACACAGGACATGTTGACACTAATACCCGATAATTGATCTTTTGGCCTATTGTTGTGCTTAACGAGTCGGGGAGGGTTCTTGTATACAAATGCATTGTTTTCATATGGATTTGTTTGGTCTTATGAATGATAGCTTTTAATTGATGAATTGATATTTTTCACACATTTTACCGACAAACGAGCATGAAGGTAAGTTCAAAGAAAGTGACAAAAAGTCGATACGTTGTTATACTTAACTTTAAACAACTTACGCGTCCATAACAGCCGAAATAAAACTGACGGTATGGGGTTTACAGGTGGTTATATAGAGTGCTTTAATCACGTCACCATGGTAAGTCACATGATCGCTTTATACAGCCGATTGTTGACCCGTCTCTATCAAAATTATATGCATCTCCAAACGGAAAAAAGCTAATCGACTAGAAAATTTTCTTGATTGTCTGGAAAATATTGTGTGTCATAAATTGCAAACGTATTAAATGTGATGAAAAATTGAATATTTTGTAACGCATGTTCTCAAAAGCGCGGGTAAACAGGTGCCTGTATAGTTGTTTATTTCCTGTTTTGATGAAACCGAAAGTAGACTGCATATGGCAGATTTCACAAAAAAGGCAATTATTTGGCCCATTTGCTTTCATTTATTGTTATTGCATGTCAACGTCATATATACAGCAATTGCCTTTCCCAACCCAATAAGAACACCTAATAGAAGTGATTTGTATTAAAATAATGAAAATATTGTGTTAAATAAGGTAAAAAAATGTAAAAATATGCCGATATTTAGGACAAAAAAGACAGAAAATCTTCCCGGTACCAATATACCACTTTTTTGAGGATGCTTTTCAGTAACATCTGGTAAGTATTTTATTCTTGTCTGTTGAATAATGTTTGCAAGAAATGTTAATTAAAACAATAATATATCTAAAATGATTGCATTTCGTTCGTAATATACTTAAATTTTCGGTAATTGCGCATGGTGATAACGTTACGGTAATCTGTCCTCGAATTTTTGTGTAACATTAGCAGACATGATCCACTGCTAACTGTTTTAAGCCTAAACACACCTTTATTAAATCACTGAAAACAAAGACTACGTGTCGGATAAAAACAGTATTGCATGTAACAAGAAATTGGTCATTCCCGATCATAAAGTTTTTTAGGTCTAAAAATGTGTTAATGTTACTCAAAATCGATTCTGTCCCATTTTAGCATGACGATAGCACCTTTTGTATTCGTGAATAATTTACACCGACTGAGGGTTAACATCCGGGTAGCGATTACTTTTATATTGGACTGGTTCACAGTTGACATTGAAATGATAAAAATAGTGGTGAATACTGTTGATAAAAACTTAATCCAAGTTTGGCTCATTCTGTCCTTCGATGTAACGTTAACATTATGTCACGCTAGCATTAAGACAAGCGCTTAATAAAGCAAGAAAATCGTTGAAATTTGATGACTTTCCCAGAGTCAATTATTCAAACATAACAATGTCGTCTGTAAACTATCGTTTGTAAGTATTCATTCATTAGGTACGTAGTTTATATTGAATTCATACCGCTTTTGTGTTTGATATCGTTATTTATTGGACAGAATTAAGAATTTTTGTGATTATCAATTGACCGTGTTTATCAATCATTTATATAGTTTGTTTTATACTGTATCAAGCTCAAACAGTCTGTGGTAGGTCTGTATTTTAATTTGTTGTGAAACATTTTGTCCAACTGCTAATGTGACATACTGCTAATGTTACTCATTCTGTTTTGTGGTAACACTAGCACATACTCACAATTAGCAATTTATAATATATATGTTTAATATCAAAGGTAATGATAATTGCACCATACTAGAGACATTTATATTACCACAACAAAACATTTATGTTTATAGCTTATCTGATCTGATATAAAAAGAAAACCTATGTTTGCAGAAAACATTTTCTGTCTTGTT
Organism: Mya arenaria; assembly: GCF_026914265.1. Taxonomy (NCBI): domain Eukaryota; kingdom Metazoa; phylum Mollusca; class Bivalvia; order Myida; family Myidae; genus Mya; species Mya arenaria. The sequence continues at coordinate 38,384,070 of NC_069126.1, forward strand.
GTCCAATTAGGGTTTGTTTCAATAAATTTATTTGAGAAAAACGAAACAATCTTTATTTTTTGTCTGTACAATCTGTTTTATAGATAAATGAACCATTTAGTGCAAGACAAAATACTTCTTTGGATCAAAATATTAAAAAAAACAAGTTTTTACCGGCAATATTGTAACACTAGCACAAATGGTATGGTGATACAAAATTCTTTTTTTTTATAAAAATGCATGAATAAATCATTGCAAATGTTCTAAAATATGATAGATAAGAAATTGCTGTAAAAGATTATGTTGAAATTACAAATCTGCAATAAATTTTAAAAATCAATATTCGCCGGGAACTTTTTGGTCACCAAAACGTGAAATCTGCCATATCCTCCTGGTTAGCACTTCATTTAAAGCCTGGGAAAATATCTGGTGGTTTAATTTTTTCAAGAAAATGCAGAAAAAAACAAACCATGTCAAGTAAAAAATATGTCTTGGCAGTCAAAATAGGTACATTTTCCCGATGTTAAAAACGACTAAAATAGCCCCAGATATGCTCTAGAATGCACCACAGACGTTCCCCATTTAAAAAAAATCAGGGGTGGGCATGCCCCCGGACCCCCCCTAGTGTGTGTGACATTACGACGAGTGTCCCGGAATTGACCCAAGAAATTATCACATGTATGCCTTAGATAACTGTTGTTTGCAAATAATGGCTCTGTATTATTGGGCTTAGAAATTCTGGATTAAAATTGCATGTTACCACATTTATGTTAATATCTCAGCAAATACATCATTGTATTGCATTGAAATATTGTATTGCATTGAAATCTAATCAAATGTAAATTTACAGTGATCTATGTAACGCCAAAACTTTTCAATCCTTACTCTGAAAAGCGGCGCGAATAGTCGAGCATGCTGTCTCTGTGATAGTTCTTGTTTACTTTTCAATACTTTATCGTTCCTTGCACTGATTTAACAAATAGAGATTGTACTAATCAATACATGACCTATAATTATCCTGCTCTTAATACAACAGTCAATAATACAGTCAACTCAATTCAAAACCAAAGGGCCTATTAAAACTTAAAGACCCCTTTGGAAATAAGTGTGAATAAGCACTTTTATTGATAAGCTTTGAAGAAAACATATGATTCGCGTCAGGAGAAAACCTGCTTTAATGACATTTTTTACGAAATTATTATTTTTACATATTTGGAACAAGTAATGATTTATGAGCTTAACCATATGAGTTTTATTTATATGCGCCTATTTTTTCTTACACAAAAACGCATTCAAATGAGCCAACCGTATAGCATTTTTCTGAACGTTCTCTGTTCTACAACGTCACGTTTACGGCGTTAGATGTTCGGATTCTTTTCTTTTAATCAGGCAGAAAAAAACCAAATTAAAATGTTGATCATTCATTCCATTACTATCGTAAAAGAATTGCACATTCAGTTGAAGTTCGATACATGTCAGTATGACGTCACTTGGGTTGCTAGGCAACTGTAGTTGTTCTTTTTTACTAAAGTGTAGTATTCCAATGGCATGCGCAGTTTTAAAGTGTTTAATTTTAAAATAAATCAAACAAGATTCACAAGCAATATTCTTTAATTTACAACAAAAGATTGAGATCACCGGTGACTGTCAATATAATATATTACATTTGACACCAAAGTACAAGCATACATCTTAACATGAATGTTATATAATAATCATGTATGTGGTGTACCTATAATTATTTCGAAGTTAATTTTCTATCAATATTTTTTATGTAATGCGTGTCTTCAAAAGCATTGTTTAACGACTATGGATCATTCGACAACACATGTATATATGGAACAGTGTAAAAAAACAAGAATATTTTTTATCATAAAACAGATGGAATAACTTAATTGATAAATATTCAAGTGTCTTTTATAATCTGACCACTGCATATTACATGAACGTCTTTTAAGATGCCAACCCCGCGCAAAACTGTTCCCGCTTCTCTTCGGACACGTGTTTGCTGACACACCGACGGAGATATTCCTTCCTATTCAAGCTTAGACCAGCCGCTTGAACCGGTTCCGGCCTGGTGTCCACTAAAAACTTGAAGGAGCGGTCCTTAAGGAGGTTGATATGTGTTTCTTCGCCACCCCTTTTTTCCATTACAATCACAATGCCCGGCAGACTGGCTGTGAACCTGGATCTACGCAGAAAAATATTTTATTATATTAAAAATAAATGTACAATACAGTAAACCTAAATCTCAATATTAACGTAACACACAAATATTTACCGTATTCCTACAAATGACTTGAAATGCCTGGATAGGAACGATTTCCAATCTCTCCAGATCCACTGCGGGTAGCGCACCGATACGTTGGTCACAGACGACCGGTCAACCACTCCTGCCAGCTCGTCAAGCATCTCTGTATCATGACGTCTGTATGCCTTCTTCAGAGTCGCAAAGCCACTGTCCACATGGCACCTGGCATGGCCTGCAAAATATTTAATTTATTTCCTGACTTTTAAACTAAAGCAAATGGAGAACTGAACTCCAAATTTCGTATGTATGTTGTTAAGGTTTTGATATGAAATAACGTACCTGGTATTTGCATCAAGAATTCGATCCCTGTCTGCTGCCCGGTCGTAACACGCCATAGAAAGTAGCCAATGACGTACATATTTTTATTTTGCCCTGCAACAAGAAAACGTTATGACATGATTTTCATGAAAAAATATTTCTTTATCACGAATGAAATACGATACATAATTATATAAGTTTTTTTATGTTTTAATGTACATAACATAACATGAAGTTATTTTACCAAATAACTAAATTGTGTTTCCTTCCCGTCTTTTCCCATGGCTTCAGCTTCATCAATTTAAGAAATTGAGCTGTTTCCCTGCGCTGATTCTGAATCCGAAGATTTGTACTTTTTGCAGGGAAAGGAAGAATATTGGGCTCATCTGACGACTGTAGTGGGGGAGACTGACGCACTGACTGAAGTCAAACGTGTAATGGTGGAAAGTGTCTGGTTCCATCTGAGCCCTCGCTACACAAACATTATAAACCTCCCTTTCCTATAATATGAAAACATGAATGCAAGGTTAATTGATTGCCCAGCAAATGTATAAGATATGATATTTTGTAATTCTGTAAACATTGCTGTACGGCATATAGCCTGCATATTTCAATATGACAACTTTGTCTATTAAACAATTTACGTGAATAGAAATACCACCACTTTATATCTCAAAAATACCGTGTAAAATAGTTTTCTTACTTGAATATCTTTTAAACGAGTCATATTGTATGATAGCTGTCAGTCAAACACTTATTGTACAAATGTTAGTGTGAACCTGTTGGGCCTCAATGATAAAGGCACGTATCGCTCCTGTTGCCTCCATCTTCTCTTCCTCAGTGACGGCGTTGGCGATCTGCTGTCTCATTTTCTCGCATGTTGTGCACACGTCATCTCTTGGCTTTGCTATTTTGATATGGGGGACGCTTGATGACCAGATTGTTTTAAATGCAGACAGTTTCACTTGCCGTACATTCTTCTCCGTGCAAATACTACAATAGTCTTTATGGAGAACAGCTTCGTGGCATCGGATGGCAAAAACACTGTAGGCAGGTTGGCCGCGTGGTGCTGCTGGATACGGGATACCCTTTTTTTCAGCCTGATTCAATATGAATTACACGACCCGCTGGACATCGTCAAAATTAAGTGCGTGCTTCAGACGCCGCCCTGTATTTCTATGCACTCGTGGTCCAGTGCGGGTGTCTTTCATGTTCTGGATAATATTATTTAGCGTTGTCCGCTTCACATCATAAATCAACTGGAATGTTTGCCTGCACACAGCACTGCTATTAACGTAGAACTTTGTTCTGGCATGCACCCGCTTTTTGCCTCGTTTCGTTTTTACAGAATCATACTTCTCGGCACTAAGAACGCCCATAATAAATAGTCCCTTTTCTTCTTTTGATTTCTCCTTACTTTTGAGAACAATGTTATAAGCCTCATCAAGTGTAAAGTTAGACTGATATTGTTTTTTGCATCCGCAGTCTTCCATGAAGCGTTTTGTGTTTAAATAGTCTTGGCAATCTGAATCATATGTACACTCGTCGCTGCTTTTACCACTCTCTGAATTTAGTGATAAAACTATTTCACGCATTCTTGTTTGTACAAGTGGCCCTGCCTCTGCGTTATCCGGCGGCTCACATAGATCTTGATCATCTTCTTCTAACTCCTGAGATCCATGTGGTGTTCTCCCAAAGTGCTCCGAAAGGATACTTTCAAGCTCCTGGAAAATATTAGTTTTAAACTCGTTCAATTGAGGTTTAATGCTATGAAATTATTATTGAACAAATTTGAATGCACAATTTATAAACTTCTTTGTAATTTAGTAGAAAAAATATTTACTTATGCTTTTGTAACTCTTTCCATTTTTATAAAATTTTGTGCGAAAAAAAATCAAATAAGAAACTGCCCGGGTCGAACCCGCAGTGTATGGATTAGTAGTCCAACGCTCTCCTAATTGAGCTAGGCGGGCTTGGTGTTAGTGGAAAAAATAGACATTACTGGTATACTAATATTTTCTCCTTTTGTCACATCGTTTTTTTTCACATGATTTTTTTTCATTTCATGTTTCTTATCCTTTTCTCCATCATTTATAATAACTATGCAATTGCTTGTAAGTTCGATATAGTTGACTATAACTCATATTGGCTACATGTGACAAGTTTATGATAAACATTAAAGCTTTTTAGAAAATCAAATAATAATTATGAAGCGTTGTTTTTTTTTAATAATATTTACATATTTTACCAAATTACAGAGTTATTGCCTTTTTCTGTTGTTTTCTTTGTCAAACTTTTGTCCGTACAGTAACTTGAAAACTACTAGATGGAATTTCATAAAACTTCATACAAAGATAAATCATAATGAACGGCGGCGTATAACTCATATTGGCTACATGTGACAAGTTTATGATAAACATTAAAGCTTTTTAGAAAATCAAATAATAATTATAAAGCGTGGGTTTTTTTTAATAATATTTACATATTGTATAATAACTACGGAATGCCACTTAAAACTTATTAATCGGTTTTATCTTCTTGCAGATGTTAAATCAATAGGCTATTAATTGCCTTAAATCTAAAAAAAACAACGCCTGATTAATATTTGTTATTAGTTTAACCTGTCCAGAATTTCACCAAAAATATAACTGATTGAAGCAGTATCACTTAAAAAAAAAGATATATACGGAAAGAGAAAAGATTTACCTCTAATTCCTCCTCCATTTTTTCTCGGTTCTTCTTTCTTTTTTTGTTAACACTGGTAAACAACAAACACACAATGTGTGACACATAACCTTCAACACCGGATATCAGGTAAATACTCTGACTTCATTTCAACCAGGTTTTCCGATGACGCACACGATGTCATTAAGGCAGGTTTTCTCATGACGCGATACATATATACAGCTTCTGTTTATAGGGCAATGGATCGATGGGGCAGCATGCAGGCTTTAGAGAGGGAAAAGACATTCAGAAAATACAAAGGTAATAGCAGCCTATTGTATACAACAGGTAAAAATGAGCTACTGTTGCATTCCATACTGGATGCCTCTGTTAAACAATTTACATGAAGACATTTTTTTTGTTTAGTGAAAAGTTATCATTTTCTGAGGAAATTTGGTGGGGGGGGGGGGGGGGGGGTAGCGAACAGTGTAGAGCTTGCTTGGAATTGTTTAAGAGCCAATTTCAATAAAGGTCAAGGTCAACATTACTTTAAATAGAAATAAATTACTGGCAAATAACTAGTTTCTTTCACCTTATGGGCACCAAACTCAGAGAGCTGCCTTGCATTTTTAGCTCTACTGGCCAAAGGCCAGAAGAGCTTATGCGATGGTAATGTGTACGTAGTATGTGCATCCGTGCGTCCGTTCGGTCGTGCGTTCGTGCGTCTGTAAACAATTGGTTGTGAACTCGATACAGTCTTCAGTTTTGATTGTATCTCTATGAAACTTGTACAGTATCTAGATATCCATTAGAGCTCGGTTCCTTTCGAAAGCCAGCCAGATCCGCCCATAAATGCCTAGATTATGGGCCATGAAAGTTTTAAAAAAAAAATTCTATTTTTAGCCAGGTCTGCATGAGCGAATTCTATTTTTAGCCAAGTTTACATGTACATGTAAATTCAAGTCTAGAGTTAAGGGAGACAATTTGCAAGTCTAGGATTTTGAGAGACAATTTGCTTTTTGCTTCTGCAGTTGATTTTGTGAATTACTCTGCCTTGTTCTTGTTGAAAGCCCAAAGGCCATTTTTTAGCTGTAAGTTCTGTAGTTTGCGCATTCATCTTAACAAAATTGGTTGTGAATGTTTAAGTTATGCACCTGGTGTCATTACTGGCCACACCCAGGGTTCACAGGTTTGGTAAACATAAATCTGGAAAGGTTTGAAAATCTTTTTGTGTGTTCGTGCATCCATCTCAGCACAATTGATTGTGAATGTTTGTTCAAATTGATCAATGTTGTCCTAGGATGCCCTTGACTTTGACCTTTTGACCAACTTTTTTAACTTTTAAAACTACAGAAATTTTTACTATGAGTACAGTTTTGAAAGCATTTTTTTTTGTCAGATGACTTTTACTTGGCACATATTAAAATAGTTCATGCAACTAATCTGCTTACAATATTTTCTGGGCTCAGATGTTGAAAGTGCTACGTTTTCAGGTAACCCAAACACAAAACATAAACTATATGTCTGTTGCCTTTTACCCATACATACATGCTCTGGATTGATATGACCACAAAAGCCATGCCAGTAGAGCATAGGCCCTTTTGGGCCTCTTGTTTTCAGTCTCCTTTTTGTTCAAGGTCAAGGTCACTGTGAACTAAAATTTGTATCACTTACAGCAGCATTTATCATCATCATGTATTCATTTAAAAATACAGTCTTGGCGAGTGGTTTCAAACTTAACCTTTGGTTTCAAATACTTTTAGTTTGGTTTGACACATAGTGACCAAAGTTTGTATATAGGAAGATTTAAGTAGACCTTTCATTGGATTACATGTTATGCCCCTAAAGGTCAAGGTCACTTTTACTAAGAATAGGAAACCGGTTGGTACTGAATATCTTAAGTTATGGTTCACATATTGAGGCAAAACTTGGTATGTAGGAAGACTTTATGGTGACCTTTCATGGGATTGCATTTGGGGCCCCTAGGGTCAAGGCAAGGTCACTTTATTTCAAAAAAAGAAAAACGGGTTTGAACTAAATAACTTTAATTAGTGTTGACATATTTATACCCCCGACAAACAAAGTTTGGAGGGGGTATATTGGAGTCACCCTGTGGTCAGTCGGTTGGTTGGTCGGTCGGTCAGTTTGTCGGTCGATTCGTTGCAATTTACGGAGCATAACTTAAAATCTACTGGATGGAATTGGATTAAACTTCATACAATGATAGAGCATATTGAGAGGAAGTGCAGTGTACAATAACCATAACTCTATTCTTGCTTATTACTGAGTTATTGCCCTTTGTTACTTTTGTTTGTCCGGAGTATAACTTGAAGAGTACTGGATGGAATTCATTTGAACTTCATACAATTGTGAAGCTCAATGAGAGGAAGTGCAGTGTTCAAGAACCATAACTCTACTTTAGCTAATTACTGAGTTATTGCCCTTTATTTGTTTTTTTTTGCTGTCAAATATTTTTCCAGACATTAACTTGCAAACTACTAGATGGAATTTATTAAAACTTAAAGCACAATGAGAGGAAGCACAGTGCACAAGAACCATAACTCTGTTTCAGCCAGTTTCAGAGTTACTGCTCTTTGTTATTTTTTTCTTTTCCTGAGCATAACTTGAAAACTATTGAATGGAATTTAATAAAAATCATACCGTGATAGATCATAATGAGAGGGAGTGCAGTGTACAGGAACCGTAATTCTATTTCAGCTAATTACAGAGTTACTGCCCTTTGTTACTTTTTCTTGTCCAGAGCATGACTTGAAAACAATTGTATGGAATTTGATAAAACTTCATACAATGATAGATCATAATGAGAAGGAGTGCAGTGTATAGGAACCGCAATTCTATTTCAGCCAATTACAGAGTTACTGCCCTTTGTTACTTTTTCATTTTCGGGGCACAACTTGAAAACTATTGGATGGAATTTAATTTAACTTCATACAGTGATAGATCATAATGAGAGGAAGTGCAGTGAACAGGAACTGCAATTCTATTTCAGCTCATTACAGAGTTACCGTACTGTCCTTTGTTACTTTTTCTTGTCCAGAGCATAACTTGAAAAGAATTGGATGGAATTTAATAAAACTTTATACAGTGATAGATCATAATGAGAGGGAGTGCAGTGTACAGGAACCACAATTCTATTTCAGCTAATTACAGAGTTACTGCCCTTTGTTACTTTTTCTTGTCCGGAGCATAACTTGAAAACTTCTGAATGGAATTTAATAAAACTTCATACAGTGATAGATCATAATGAGAGGAAGTGCAGTGTACAGGAACCGCAATTCTTTTCCAGCCAATTACAGAGTAATTGCCCTTTGTTCCTTTTTTCGGAGCATAACTTGAAAACTACCGGATAGAATGTAACAAAACTTTATACATTGGTACAGCACAATGAGAAGGAGTTCAGTGTTCATGAATCATTACACTATTTTAGCAAATTACAGAGTTATTGCCTTTTTCTGTTGTTTTTTTTGTCAAACTTTTGTCCGTACAGTAACTTGAAAACTACTAGATGGAATTTCATAAAACTTCATACAAAGATAAATCATAATGAACGGCGCCGTTCGGGGTTATTAATCACCTTCAGTGATAGCTCTAGTACAACCAAACTTGGTATGTAGGAGTTTATGGAGGACTCATGTGATTACATTCTTGGCCCCTAGTGGTAAGGTCAAGGTCATTGTCACTAAGAATAGAACAGTTGAAACCGAAACCTTGGTTGGTGCTTTTTCAAAATTGTTCAAAGAAATGTATTCCATGCAGAACTCTTATTGCCATGGCAACCTAAAGGAAAAATTACAAAACTTTTTTGGCAAATACTATTAGGCCTAGTGCTTAAATATTTGTTGTTGTCTGGCTAGCGCAGTGGTTAGCACACTCGCTTCTCACCAAGGCGACCCGGGTTCGATTCCCGGCCCGGGCGCATGTGAATTTGGTTAGTGGTCACCAAGCCGGACAAATGGTTTTTCTCCGGGTTCTCCGGTTTCCCCCACAACACAAGACCACACTCTCGCGCAACATCGTGCCAACGACAGTGACTTAGTTTAAGCTATCATAGCTTCCTTCACAATCGTTGTAAAATATATAATGGTTAAATGGTTAAAGTAAATATTTAGTGTGTAACATTGTCCATTGGTTATCTATCATGTCTATTCAAATTATGCCCCTGGAGAAAATTGGCCTCACCCTGTGGGTTACAAGTTCATTATAAATACATTTTGTTAAAATTTTAATTATATCCCTTGCAGAAATTAAATTGGATTTCCTAAGTATTCTTAAGAATATCCTAAGAAATCTTAGGATTTAATTCTTAGAATTTCCAATCTTTTCCTATCTATTCCTAGGAATAAAGAGTTGGAATACTTTGGAAAACATGGGCGGTATTGGCCCCACAATCCAATGTTTTCCTAAGTATTCTGAACCGAACCTGGATGCAAAATTCCTATCTTTTCCTATGTATTCCTAGATGGAAAACATTGGAAAGCTTTGGATTTTTACCCATTGGAGTCAAATTGGAAAACATAGGATTTGTTAGGAGTTCCCATGAATTCTTAGGTTTTCTTATCATTTTATATCTACCAAATTCTTAAGTAATCCAATGTTTTTCTGAGTTGGAATACTTTGGAAAACATGGGCGGTATTGGCCCCACAATGCAATGTTTTCCTAAGTATTCCGAACTGAATCTGGATGCAAAATTCCTATCTTTTCCTATGTATTCCTAGATGGAAAACATTGGATTTTTACCCATTGGAGTCAAATTGAAAAACATAGGATTTGTTAGGAGATCCCAAGAATTCTTAGGTTTTCTTATCATTTTATATCTACCAAATTCTTAAGTAATCCAATGTTTTGCTGAGTGATTAGTGATAAAGCCTGTTCACCAGAATGCATGTGAACACACTGAGACAAATTTACAGACAACATGTCATGTTTTAAGTTGCACATGTCATAGAAAAACATTTGATATCAAAAGGTACATTATAACTTTCTTGTTTAAAAATAAAAATGTCAACCACTATTATGAAAAAAAATAGTCAACAAGAAAATAGAAAACACTTTCTTGTAAGCTCCAGTTTTACGCAACCAATTCCATTTCATCATGAAATGTAGATTACTTTTCTTAATTAAGGATTAGTCATTTAAAACAAATGTATTATAATACATTACAAAATTAGCTATTCTTTCATACCAACATATGTTGTTGGTTACATTTCTAAAAGAACAAATACTCAATTGCATTATTTAATACATAACTGTTGGCGAAGGTCTTTAACACCATGATTAATCTAGAGTAAACTGCAAGTCCTTTTTCTGCCTGTGATACGCACAGAACAAGATAAAAGTACTCCTACTGTTTAACCGAAATGAACATTTTTTTTATTATGTATTAAACTTATAAGTAATGCTCACATTTTACTGCTTTTATGATGTATGAACGCAGTAGGGTAAGCAAGCAAATGACCCAAGATGCTCTAACATGCTTTATGAAATTCACTCACATGCCCTTCTACGCTCTTACAGCATAAACGCAAGTAAAACAGTTATCTCTCCTTAATTATATGATTATATTTTTCAAACATGTACTTTTAACCAATGTGCATGAAAACATGGATAAAAAATTCAAACTAACACAGTTTATAAAGTTATTGTATTTAAGAAACAATAAATATCACCTGTACATTAATGGTTCATAAAGGTCATTCTGGAGTTTAAATGCATAGTTATTAATGACTTAATTTTTGGCATCAGCGGGCTAGACCCACAGTTTTGTATTTACTGATAAAATTAGTGATACAGTTGTTATTTTTTATTCTAGACAGCGTATTAATTGATTCACATTTGTCATTTTCCATGTATGGAGCTTCTTTAGTCCATCAAATTAATATCCATGTCAGTGACGTCAAGCGTGTGCTTTTTGAGAATAACATGAACTATTCAAGAATGACAATTTGGACAAATCATGTTCATGAACTCCCACTTAGTTAATGAACTTGACAGTTAATGAACATGATTTTTTCAAAATGTCATTCATGAACTAAGTTCATGAATAAGTAAATGTTATTCGCAACAGGATGATAATTTCATCATTACTACATGTCCATTTATAACAGTTTTAATTTTTTATGACACTTAACACAATTAGAAATGAGCCATTGAATTGCTCATTTCAGTCCTTGACATTTACATCTAGTCTCTGTAGACAGGTCCGTTTTCCTTATACACTTGATGAGGAAACGCATCTGCGAAAATATTTTTTGCAGTCATTCTTCTCGTGCTTGTTTTTGTTGAAGTGATCTTTTCTTAACTCTGGAAGCTTTTGTCTGAGACTTTGACATCCATCTTCCAACCTGAAAAATATTTCTTTTTTTATTTGTATTGCCAATAGTTTCCAATTTCTAACGGCGAGTTGGTTATCAAATCAGTGCAAATTAAGATTTCAATGTCACCGGTATATAAATTAATGATATATTATTTTATTTGTTCGAACCAAAGTGCTCAAATATATTAAGTCTGATTTTTTTTCAAGATTCTTAATAGTGTTTGTCCGTTACAAATAAAATCCACTCCACACATCCACAATATTGTTTTCAAAATCAATGTGCATTGAAAAATAGTCTACTCACTGATGGATTTGGCAATTTACAGCTTTGAATGTTTTTCTCCTTCACTGGTTGATTCTTTTGTGGACTGATGATTTCTTTGTTAGCTCCTTAAGGCCGGCTAAAATAGACGAAACATCATTTCAGACACTAAACTATAATTTGCTTGCATAGTGGTTATTTAAAAGGTCAAGGGTCAGCAGTGATGCAAAAGCCCATTGAAGGACCACAATTTAAAATGTTAAAAATATCAATTTCTACTTAGTTTTGAGGTTCAATATTTCACAAGCATGACTCATACCCATTTATCCATTGCAACATGGAAATCTTACCATGTGCTTTAAAAATAGTCTACTCACTGATGGATTTGGCAATTTACAGCTTTGAATGTTTTTCTCCTTCACTGGTTGATTCCTTTGTGGACTGATGATATCTTTGTTAGCTCCTTTAGGCCGGCTAAAATATATGAAACATCATTTCAGACACTAAACTATAATTTGCTTGCATAGTGGTTATTTATTTGACAAAATATAATAAAGAACTCACAACATTGTTGAATAGGTAGTCTGGGGCATTTTGACATAAAAAACAAAGTGATAAGCAATGTCAACAGACTTTTTTGAATAAATGTGAAAGTTTTTTTGATCCAAAATATTAATTAATCTTTTATTGTAAAATTTGTAAACTCCTTACTACCCCAAAACATGTTGCCAATAATATATGTTTCACACCCCTAAAAGATCGTTCCTCAAAACTATATAAAACATGGACTTTTTAAACGTTTTAGTTTTTGACCTTCCCCACCCACTTTTGCATCGCTGCCGACCCTTTATGGCAATTGATTCTTTTTCTAGACAAAATTAGCTTACATACATTAAGAAACAAATATAATAGCAGTTAAAATATATAACAATGAAGTATAAGCTGTACGCGTAAGTCACAAACATTCATTTAACTGTGTTTCTACACAAACGTATTTCGTACGTTTGTCGCGAAAATGTATTACAACAAAACATATTTGCTCATTACTTCAAAATGTTGCTATGTTATTTTAAACAATAATGTTAGCGTAAAAGATCGTAATAATAGTAATTGAATTACACCCCTTACTTCGCTTGAACTTACCTTAAATAAACGAAACAACACTTCAGTTTATTTGGCGCATTATTTCGACAAAAATAGCGGGAGTTCGAAATTACCTCCGCCAGTGAAGAGCGTTTCGTCTTAAATGCGTAACCGTTAGAATATATAGCTACGTTAGAATTTTTATGTTTTAGTAAATATTTGAGAGACAATCAATTACAAGCAAATCAATTGCATTTTTCCCCATTCTCAGAGATCATGGTCCATCTAATTTTATTTCTAATTAATAAAGACGTAAGCGAAACCGGAAGTTGGAAGAAAAACTCTGGACATCGCCTTGCGTCATTGTCAATGATTGTAGGGTCATTTTAGTTTAGTGAACCTTGAAAGAAGGTACATTTAACTTGTTTGGCAACTAATTTACCAGTGTTTACCACAGGTGCTCGTCATATTGCCTGGATACAGGTATATTTATTTTTTTATTTTTTTTCAAATACTTTTATTTATTTATTTTTTTTATTTTATTTTTGTCAAGATAGTGAATATTTATCATTTTAAAAAATATTCCACAATTTTTCATGGAAAAAGTTAGTAATATTTTTTTTTAAATGACATATTCACTATCTTGACCGAAATAATAAATAATAAAAATATAAAAATATATAAAAAATTATAAAAATATATTACTCTATCCAGGCAATGTGACAATCACCTGTGAGTGGAACAATCCATGGCACCTTACATGATACATATGATATATGTGGTGCTTTAATTAAAATAAATTTAATTTTAATGTTCATGTTATTTTGATATGGAATTTTCTTTAAGCATGTTATTTATTTTTTTATCTATAATCTTTGGGTTATGACTGGGCCAATAGTGTTACTCTAAATGCAACAGTCAGTTGTAACCACAGCTACCTCAACTATCTGCCTGTTGCTGATGCATCTTATTATATTCTGCTGGTCGTCTCATCTTTTAAATGGTTAAACAGTTCATCACATTCATTTAATTTCGATGATTCAAGTTCAAGAAGTTAGGTTCATGAAAATACCTCATCAACTGATGTTTTGATGAATTCTGTGCAACAGGTGATAACAAAATACTACTCACAAATATTAATCAATACCATTGGTAAACATTAGACATTATATTGAAAAAAATCTGAAAAAGGAAACTGTTGAATTCTTATAGAGTAAGTTGTCCTATGTGCTCAATGTCATGATACTAAATGATACTAATCCAAATGTTTGGATTTTCATTTTACAGAAAAATGGTTGCATTTCTAAGTAATGACAACTTTTTCCAATTCAGAAAAGCTAGGATAAGTTTGGATTATTATTCCAATCTTTTCCTTTCTTTTCCAATATAAATATCCAAAGAAGTCTTAAGAATTCTTTGGATTTGTTAGGATTGTCTATTCCAAAGAATTCCAATGTTTTGCAAATGAGAAAACATTGGTATTTGCTAAGAAATCATAGGAATTGTTAGGATTTGAAAAAACATTGAAATAATTTCTGCATGGGATAATTAGTTTTTTGTTGGAGATTCCACTACCTTCAATTTTTAGTAACAAGGGAATAGATTTTAAAATGTTTTTTTAGCAAATACTATTAGGCCTTGTGCTTAAATATTTGGTGTGTAACATTGTCTATTTGTGCCCCTGGAGAATAATTGGTCTCAACCCTTGGGTTACAAGTTCATTATAAATACATCTTGTTAAAATTTGATAGTTATGTATTTAAGTTTACTCTTGAAACAAGGGCAGCAAGTCTTGCTATATGGTCTCCCTTTTTTTTGGAGAGACCACTACTTTCTATTTTTAGTAACAAGGGAATAGATTTTAAATTAAGTCTTCAACATAGTCACTTCTAAGGTAATTATTGTGTGTTTTTTAGGTTCATAGATTAAAATAATTATTATACACTTTATTCTTTAGAAGAAATTTCATTTTTACTCAATGATGAATTTAATAATCAGATTTTCCATTGAATTTCATGTAGATTAAGCTCAAGTGAGATTAATATTGATTAATAATATATGTTCTCCTAGATTGAAAAAGCGATAATATTAGTTGAATATATTTTGATATTTGATTTTTAGCAGTTTATTGATTTTATTGGATGGTGCACTGTTTGTTGCTTGTGTATCTATACTAAAAGTTCTTCCAGTGTGCAAGCAATTTAACATAGTTTTGTCAGTGTGCAGGCAATTGCACAAAGTCCTGTGTGTGTGTGTGCATGCAATTGAACAAAGTTCTCTCAGTGTGCAGGCAACTGAAAAATGTCCTGTCAGTGTGCAGGTATCTGTACCAAGTGCTGTCAGTGTGCAGTCAATTATCAAGTCCTGTGACATGTCCTGTCAGTGATTATCCAGGCAACATGTTTGACCAGTATGTTTTTCAATATTCTTTGAGAACAAATATCAAACTATATTGATTACAAAGGTTAAACTCTTTTACTCAGGTGAGCGATTTAGGGCCATCATGGTCCTCTTGTTCCTGTTTGGGGAATGCAATTTTTCAATGAAGAGGCATATGGATATGTTAAACTGACTGTAACCTTTATTGAATATGAACTATTGAAAAATGTTGTCATGATACAGGGATTATTTAATGGACCATCATAGTGATCATTTGATGGACAAGCATTTGCATTTTATTTTATGGACAAGCGATAGTGTCGGCTTGCATTAATCTAGTGGTAATATTACTTTAACAACAATTTTTGTCCACTATTTGTCTAAAGCTTTTTTGTTATTGTTTTCAGAGTCTGTTAGTCCTAAGAAGGTATGATATTAACTTTTAATTAGTATCTGTTTTTGTCCTGATAAAAGCTTTTGCCCTAAAAGATGCATGATGCGCCTTTTCAGATGCATTCTATTTGGGGCCCTCTTATCAGCAATTGTATAGTATGATCGCTTTTTTCAAATCAATACTACTATGTTTTTATATTTCCAAAATAAAAGTTGCATTTGTTAGTTCAAACATAGTTTATTTGATTTTGCAAGCAATATGTTCAATTCTAACTTAAAACATTAGCATCATAAGCGTATTGATGAGATTGCCCCTCAATTCTAGGGTCTGAATAATGTTTACCGTAGTGCGAAACAAAACATGTAGCTTATTTCCCTTGTATGAACTTGCATCCTAGTGTACTGTAGGTAAAATACTATCAATGATGATGCTCCAACTTTAAGCCATTTATTACCATATTTAAGTATATGCTTTCTGGTGGCTTATAGGGATTTATCAGTGAAATCAAAATGATATTTCACTGTTTCAAACATTATTCTGTATATATTTCCCACATGGCTACACCCCTCATTAGATATATATTTTGTTGCTCACTTGGTGAAATTTGTAACAATCTTACACTGAAACAAATAATCATTCTCTATTTCTTTCATGCTTTTCAGTGTAATATGGAGTATCATCAGTGACAAAACTGCTGTTGATATTTTCACAGCAAACTTAGGAGTGTTGATATCAACTACTTTTAAAATCAGTTGTAGAAACTTCCCTTTGATCAAAACTGAGTACTTACTTTTGAACCAGTATATTATGTAAAACTAATAATTTGAACTTTTGAAAGATTGCATATGTTTAAATAAACACAACTTACCATATTAGGAATATGGCAATCACATTTTCCCAACGATTTTTTGAAGCTGAATGCTTGAACATTAAACTTTGTCTCTGTACAAAACATTAGACAAAAACAAATGTTTGAACATAAATTCGATGTAAGATCATCTTTTTAATATCTTTTCAAACGGTCTGACTTAGTAATACAAACTTCCTGGATAATTCAGGGAGGGCACCCAAGCAAAGGGGTATTCCAAAACTGGGCTATTTATAAAAATATATTTAAAAACCAATAAATCTCCGAAAATAAGCATAAAAGAAACAGAAAATTAGTTGATTTTGTGAACAGTACCCCACCCGATGCTTTGTATTGGACAACAACAGTATTGCTATTGTTTTCCGAATGCAGACAGCCAATTTTGGAGCTAAATCGGCTTATTTACGAAAATGCTTGCTGGTTCATTCTGTACATTTTCAGAACCTAGGTTCATCCCAAATCTTGAAGATCTATGGCACACTGTATTTACCCGAATTACCTGTCGTTTTGTTTGTTTTTCAAAATATTAATTTTGTTAATTATTTAATTAGATAAGAGGGTGTAAGGATATATTATTTATATTTTCATGGAATAAAAGATGAAACGAAAGAAGAGATCAAACCTGAATCTAAATAGACGAAAAACAAGACGCTTTAAGGTAGTCCATGTAAACAACATAATAAATGAGCTCTGAAAAAAAAGGGGTTCTTTATATATTAAAGGTACTACGCACCAGTTTGGCACCAAAAAAGGTTTTTTTTCTGTAAAGAAATTCAGGACAAGTATTTAAAGAAATGTTTTACTCTTTCATATCATTAATGTAGAATAAAATCGAGTCGGAGACCGGGGTGGAACCGTTGTCTGAAAAATTGCAGTCCAGTGTGGTATCCAGTTTTATCTCTTTTTGTCTATTTCATCATACGGTGTACAGCCCCTTTAAAATTGCTAATATAATAATGTAAGGGAAAATTGTGGATTATTTAAAACTACCTTTTTAGGAAATAGCAATGAAGAGGAACTAAGGGTTTACCTTAAAGAATGTGCTATATGTTTACTTTGGCAATCGAAATAAAAAGGGAGACAACATGCAGGAAATAGTCAACAATTTAAGGTCTTAAAACTGTTTTATGTAAAGACATAACCGTGTCTCGACATATAACCTCCAAAAATAATGACAGTTCTACTTTAAGTAAAGAGCCCTGTCAGAGTGTGTATACCACGTGATAAATAATGTCATAAACGCTATGTCCGAAAACAATATTTTGCTTTGAATGAAGACTTTATATCTTTACTTCATAGATACGCAATTTTACTTATCTATCCATAGCTTCATAGATACGGATCTTAACGTTTTATCCATAGCTTCATAGATACGTAGGATTACTATACGTAATGTAGGGGCATTTATTTTCATACCTGATGCTTGTTTATTTGCTATAAATTCATATTCATGAAGTATAAACATCGATAAATACAATGCACTAAAAAAAACACACTATGTTACTATTTAAAAAATTCGGAAAATCGCGAAATAAGGTCACTGGTATCAAAGATGCGTAAAACGTTGACTGCACAGGTTTGTGGGCATTCCTTTCTTGTTTTTCTCGTGGAAATTTACACAATACTGCAAGTTATAATTAACTACCAATAATACAACTATATTTTATTGATCACACGCCTGACATCACAGGTCATGGTTCAAAAACGTGTCAAAATGTCGGCCATGTTGGTTAAACAAAAAATCATCTGGCTTGTATAAACAAAGGCCATAAATCATTATATGGGACATATGTGTCACTTTTGTTTCGCTAATCCGGTCATAAAAATGCGAATCTGCTTCTACAAATTGAAAGTAAGTACAAATGTGTTATAAAATAATGACTATCCCTATTGTTAAACTTTGACATGACCCAATTTAACATCGATCAGCTGTTGAAACATGTGTTTTCGAATACACAAGAATGCAATGTAGAGCTAATTTTTGCCGATGTTAACTTCAGTTTAAAACAACATTCCTGAATAATGTCATTTATATTTCAGTGTTTGTCTGACGAATCGGAACATTCTGGCTTCGATTAAAATTAGTTTGAGTACGACATCGAGATGGCGAATTTGGACCTCGGCGTCACGCACACAAGGATACGAGAAATGAGGATTTTTAAAATCAAACCCAAATGACAATACCTGGACATGCAATACGATATAAATTTAGAAAACAACAACATGCAGGCCTCATTTAGTAATTGAATAATAACTTTATTTGTTCATTGTATTGTTTAATAACTGAAAGTTATACGTACTGTGACTGTTGATCAACTTTTTTTTTTTCTTCTGTTTCATATAATATAAATATACCGTGCTTCTTTGTTGTGAATTATTTTTTAATTCTGTCCATCTTTGTTTCAATTCAGTTTGCATTAAATGAATTATAAAAATATGTTGTTTATATAATATTTTGTGTTATGTTGATAAATAAAAGTGTAATAAAAATTAATTTTCATCAAATTTGACATATTTTTCTGTTTATTTATGAATATCATGCGTAAATAATTTAGATAACAAATAAAATTTATATGTCTGGATTGGAAATTTGATTCTCTATAAACTTTACATTGATGACTTATTGATTAACCCTTTCCCTCATGTCAAATCAGCCATATTAGGCCAGCCACTGCATGGCTTATCAGTACATTGGTAACCAGTAGCCAATAGATAATAAGCCCCTATAAGTACCCCTACTGCATAGGAGATTATTGGAGAATATTGAAAAATTGCCCCCAATGCATTTCTAACTTATTTTTCTAGTATTTCTTTTGGTTTAATCAATTATAGTTCAATATAAAGTTTGTAGGTAAATGAATTTCCAATCCAGTGGTATAATTTTTATTCTTTAATGTCTTAATTATTTGGTTGAATATTTATAGAGAAACACAACTCCTGTGAAAAACTGAAGATGTTTCAATTGATTTCATATTATACTATATTTCCATTGACACCTATGCATAACAACTTTAATATTTTGTAGTATTTCTTTTGATTAAAATAATGTTAGAAATTCAAATAATGAATTTAGTATTTGTAGTGTATTAAATTTCGAATCTAGTGATCATAGTTTAATCTAAAAAGGTTTTGACAATAAACAAATATTCAAATCACAGAAATCATGCATTGTTAAAAAATAAACAAAATTTAATTGGGCAAAAAACAAATGTTATTTCAGATTCATTGTTCTCAGAAATAAAATTGGCATGTCTGTTGTTTTGAAATGAATTGAATAAAATAATTGTAAATATCAAAATAAAAGGCTGGGTCTGCTACTGGCACAGTTTTAAAAACTTTTCGAATTTTTAATAGTTTAGTGATTCCGTAATAATATTATAATTGAAATCTGTCAACACAAGGCAATAAATCCAGGTCTGAAATGCATGGACAATTACGACAACATTCTTGTGTATTTATCGAGATTGAGAGAACACGTGTTTTAACAGCTGTCAAACTGGGTCATATCACATATATTTTCTTATTATCCGTGTATTCACAACAAAACACTAACTTTGATTAACAGACGTAAGGGGACAGTTTTATTACCGGATTAACATTCCATTTTTGGAAACAGAAGTGACAAATGACATGTGTTTATTCAAGTCAGACTCTTGTTTACTACATCGTAAATCAGCCATTTTGACACATTTCTAAACCATGACAGGTGACGTCATTAGCGCGTGATCAATAGGATATATTTATATGATATTAATTATTGGTAGTTTTAAATAGCTAGTGACGTGTATGGGGATTTTCCATTAAAAAACGAGACGAGCACGCGTCAAGCATGCGCTGTGAACTTTTAAGGCGTGTTTGACCTCTGTTTCTTTTAGTGGCGATTTACCGAAAATCTTGAATAGTAACATCATCTTTTTTCATTATTTATATAATTATCGATGTTTATATTACACAAAAATGCATTTGTTGCGAAAAAATAAGCAACAGATATGTTAATAAATGACCGTAAATAAGCATGGCACATTTTGGAACAATCATGCGGGAATTGATAGAGGGACATTTTGGAACAATCATGCGGTAATCGATAAAGGGACAATTTGGAACAATCATGCGGGAATAGATAAAGGGGCAATTTGGCACAATCATGCGGGGAAAGGGTTAAACCAAAAGAAATACTAAGAAAATAGGTTTGTAATACATGAGGGTTAAAATTCCAATAATATCAATAATCTCCTATGAAGTAGGGGTACTGATATGAACTGATAAGCCATACACTGGCAGCCTGAAATGGCTTCGGTTTACATGAAGTAAAGGGTTAAACAAAGATAACTTTCCTATTTCTTCACCATTTTAAATGAAATATAGCGCAGTCTACGCCGCTAACGGAGCCCCGCCTTCGGTTGTTTACCAATGTTTGATTGAGAGTTTAGTTTCTTAAAACACTTCGACACAACTTTTCACAATACGGCAGTCTGACGGAGCACTGTCAAAATATTATTTTGAAAACAGGTTTGTCGAAGTGTTTGTTGAAACCTATCACCTTATCAAACTGGTAAAACAAAGAAGGTGGGACTCCTTAGGTGGCATAGACTGCCCTTTGTTTCATTTTAAATGGTGTAGTGATTGAAAAGTCATCTTCCATATAAGTCTTCATTTTAAGCAAAAAGTTTCCTTCCGACGTAGCATATATCACGTAATTTATCACGCGGTATACACATATTGCCTGTACAAAATTACCCTTCTTAGACGTGTTAAGAACACATACATTAATTAAAAAAAAATCGAAGCCTTTTATTCATTATTTTAATGTGCCATAGATCTTCAAGATTTGGGATGAACCTAGGTTCTGAAAATGTACAGAATGAACCAGCAAGCATTATCGTAAATAAGCCGATTTAACTCCAAAATTGGCTGTCTGCATTCGGAAAAAAATAGCAATACTGTTATTGACCAAAACAAAGCATCGGGTGGGGTTTGTACGCATAAGAACGGGATTAAATAGTTGTTTTGAAGCAAAAAATGCATTGAGTGAGTCGGGAAGCCTAGTAAGAACGTGCATTGTTTTCACGAGATATTTTAATACAGACATTATTTTGATCTAAAACAAGCGTCTTCGTAAATGAGCAATTGCTCTTCATTCGGTGCACAAGGTCGTTTCTAAATATTATCGTTGAAACATATAGAAAACAGTGCTAATACTCACCGGATCGAGGACGTTTATCACTCAAAACAATGAACCGGGAAGCATGGACGCACCTGACATTACTGCCCTTGAATACTGCATGAGAGAGATAAATGGGCCAAAGCGTTAAAGGGACTATTTCATTGTTTGCAAAATGCAATTTTTACGGGGGGGTTTTTTGTTACAAAATAAAATGTGGCAAGTCATTAGGCTTGAACTCTTTAACAAATGTTGATAATGGTCAAATATTGTGTTTGAAGTCAATGATTTTGAAAAAAATAAGTAACGTGATTCAACAAAAGGCTGTTTTGCAATCGGTTGAATGACATAATCACATATTAGGCTACCACTGATTCGCTAAGAGTAAACATATCCATTAGCTTACTATGAGTCCAGTGGATATTATATCTGTTTACTTTTTTTTCTTGACACTTCGGTGTGGGTTTGTTCCCCACTACAGCCAGGTATTTTCTTTATAAATCATATTTTTTCTGCAATATCAGTTTTATACAGTAATTTTTTTATAATTTAATTGTTTGCAGATGCATTTCTCACAAAACTCATTCTTCAGGGAGATCCTTTATTACTGTATGGGAGCAAGAAAAATGTGCACAAACGATTCCTTCCCTAAATTTGCCACCAACTTCCACCAAATGCCATGTATTTGGGTGGCATTTGGTGAAAAATGGGTGACACTTGGTGGAATATCAAGAATTTCACCAACTGCCATGAAATTTCCACCAATCTGGAGGTGGCAGTTTTTTTTTTTCATGTGGCACTTGGTGAAAAAGTTGGACTTAGTTAATTTTTCATATGGCAGTTGGTGAAAAACTGAACTTTTTTGGGGGGTGGCATTTGGTGAAAAACACTTAGAAAATCTCAAGAATTCTGTAAGATGGAATTCATCATTAATTATCATCATGGAGTTAAAATAGCATTCAGTTGCTGTTCATGCTGCTGTTTTAGCATCATTACCTATGCTACTATTTAAAACTAACTCGTAACACTTCTTTTGGGGATTTCTCCCACCACTACTATAACTACATGTCCTACTACTGTTCATCATGTTGCTGATTCTATTGATGATGATTATGATGTTGGTGGTTCTATTGATGATGATTATGATGTTGGTGGTTCTATTGATGATGGTGGTGGTGGTGGTGGTGATTATGATGATTGTGGTGGTGGTGGTTAATTTTGACAATTGTGGTGTTGTTGGCGGTTGATTGTGGTATTGGTGAATATGATGATTGTGGTGGTGGTGATGATGATGATTGTGATGGTGGTGGTGATTATGATGATTGTGGGGGTGGTAGTGGCTTATTTTGATAATTGTGGTATTGTTTGTGGTTGATTGTGGTACTGGTGATTATGATGATTGTGGTGGTGGTGGTGGTGATGGTGGTAATTGTGCTGCTGATGATGATGGTGATGATGACAACAACAACAATGTGTTGATGATTATCATGATCATGATAATGATAAGTTAAACTAAGTTTTCTGTGTACATGCTCTGTTGCTATTTCCCCAAAGGTACAGGGAACCCATTAATGTTTGATTTAAACGCGGAATGACCTCTTGACTAAAAGGTAACTGGTTTTTTATTCATAATATTAACAACCAAAAATGATCATGATTTATCATTGTTTGTTTTTTTATTTTACACATATATTAGGCTCTTTGTCTTTGTTTAAAGTTTGACTAAGAGATAAGCTTTATACATGTATTATCAAGTATGTTTCATTTTCTTTCCAAAATAATTGGCAAATACTCAGTTTAGGAATGTACTAAGTTTCAAAAGTATCATTCAATTTGTACATTGATGTTGAAAATTTTTTCAACAATTTTTTCAGACAAAAAACCCCATAAAGATGACAATGTCCCTGGACAAGATTCTAAGACCTTTTTGGTAAATATTTGATTAGTATAATAACTTTAAATGATGACTTTATCATATTTTATTAGCTAATACTTATTGAAAAGTGCTAAGTGCTTAAAAAGGGTGAAATAAACTAATTTAATGCCAGACAAGAAAAGATGTAGAAGATGTATATGATCTAAAGGGTGTGTGTGTTTTTAAGAAACAGTTGAGGTATTGACAAAGCCTTGAAGTTATTGATGTTGTTGGTTGCGTGATTTTGAAAAAAAATAAAGATATTCAAGTGAACCTTGGTGTACACATGTTTCCAAAGACATTTGTGGAACAAATAACATTCTTCTGTGAGGCAAACCCTGTAATGTTGAAGAGATTTACCAATATGTTCCCTTTTTCAGAAAGAAATGTGAGTAGAGGAGTTGTGTAGCAGAAGAAGTTTAGCCAAATTTGCAGAAAACAACAACCAGATGTGCATCACTAAAGAAAAGAAACGGGTTATTGACATTTCAATATTCAAAATACCGAAACTGGTTGTTGAATTAACTTTTTACTTTGTCTATATTAGGGAAAAAATCAATATTGTCATAGGTAATACTCTTGTAAAACATATTTGCAATGATTCAATGTATGAGGCTGGATTCTATATTTTGTTATGGTATATCATTTTGTTGTAATACTTGGTATTAATCTGGCTAGGCTCAAAGCTGAAGAAACATATTTAAGAGTATGTATTTAATGTTGTCATTTTATTTATGCATCTAATTTTACACATAAATTTGAATAATGATAGCTAAAATGAAACCTCCGAATTAAATAATACTAAAACTGTTTTCAGGATTTCTCCAAATGTAGAAATGCAGACAGTTCTTCACCATCAACTTTGATCCTTTGTAATTTTGTGTACATATGAAACTAAATGACTGCAAAGAATGATTGTTTTTTTGTTCTTAGGTTGTTGTATGCATACTTCATAATCCCATGATTTTGTTTCCACCAAGTGCCATGTAATTTTCACCAAATGCCACATTGGTGTGGCATTTGGTGAAAAAAAGATCAAAGAAACTGAACATGGCACTTGATGGAAAACGTTCCAATACTCCACCAACTGCCACGTTGGGGTGGCATTTGGTGAAAAAAATTGCCATGTGGCATTTGGTGGAAAACTTTCCAATACTCCACCAACTGCCACGTTGGAGTGGCATTTGGTGGAAATGGTGAAAAATTAGATCAAAGTCCCATTTTCCACTGTTTTTCATCGTTTTACACCAAGTGCCACCCGTTCCAATACTCCACCAACTGCCACCCATTTTCCACGTCCAATTCATAGCAAATTTAGGGAAGGGATTAGCCTGAGCAAGAAAAATGCGCCTTAGCTTTAATATTGCACGAGAGCAAGAAAAATGCACTCAAGCGATTGCATGAGAGCAAGAAAAATGCTCCCGAGCTTTAATATTGCATGAGAGCAAGAAAATGCACCCGAGCTTTGATAAGAAAAATACACCTGAGCTTTAATATTGCATGAGAGCAAGAAAAATGCGCCCAAGCGATTGCATGAGAGCAAGAAAAATGCACTCAAGCGATTGCATGAGAGCAAGAAAAATGCACTCAAGCGATTGCATTAGAGCAAGAAAAATGCTCCCGAGCTTTAATATTGCATGAGAGCAAGAAAAATGCGCCCAAGCGATTGCATGAGAGCAAGAAAAATGCGCTCGAGCTAAAAATAATTTGTCCAGTTTCAGTTTTTAATTGAAATTGGTAGCTAAATTCTGCCTATAAATCTTGTTTTCCTGTTTTTACAAACTGTATAATGAATAATAGTATGTAGTAAAATAACTTATACATATTGTTTCATGTTTGTCTAGGTAAATGTTGTACAATCACTGAAGGAAGCATTTGGAAAGGATTCTGGAGCTGTTGTTATGCTGGCGCTGTCTATGTGAGTCACATGTTATGCTTTCTCCATTATACCTCATATCTAGGTGGGGGGGGGGGGACTGTGGAAATTGTTATAACTCATGGATGAAATATAATCTGATACTAATATAAACTACTAGGTATAGTGTTGTCAGTAAACAACATCTCCCTTAAATGTTCAAAAATGTTGTGTGTTTTTTAATGCCACTTTTTAACACAAATAGAAGTTTTAGGTATGCAAGAAAATATTGTCCATGTATTTCAGGTCCAGTTTGAAAAATCACATCCATTGGGAATCATATTGCATAACTAGAAAGTTGGGAGACCTATTTACTCACTTTCTCCCTTGCCTTCTAGTAAGACTTTCTGATCCTGACCAGAAACACATGATAGATATATTGGGAATATTATGACAGGACACTTTTCTGACTTTGTCTTTTGTTTGAAAAGCTTTGTCTTTTCCAATAAATATTGGCAATCCTAAGCTTCAAAAAGGCGAAGCTATTAATACAAAAGATGAAGCTTTTATATTTATAATTATTTCTAAATCAAAAAGACAAAGTTTAAGCTAAGCTTTATTACAAAAAAAGGAACTTTTCATAAAAAACGCAGCTTTGGCGAATAAGCAAAATAAAAAAAGCAAATAAAATATGCAGCTTTTGAAAGGCATTTAAAAAAACAAAACCAAAAAAAGCCCAGCAAAGCTTTCTAAAAAGAATGCAGCTTTCTCAACTAAAAAAAATCACAGCTTAAATGGTGTCATTGCTCCGGTGGAGCCAGCTCCATTAACACGTGATTTCATTTTACCTGAAATTCTCATACATTTCATGTGTAGTTGGCGGGAATAGTTAGTATATAAATCTCTGGGCATTCTTGTTCCATACATGCACTATAGGGTTAAGCAAAAAAAACTTAGAAAAAGCTGTTAAAGGTAGCACTCAGTACGTGGTACTATGCTGATGCGTGTTTGGAGGATGACAATAGCTGTATTTTACTTTTAAATATGGTAAAGGAAACAGAAACAAAAAGTTTTTTTATTTTAGCGAAAGATGGTAGTATTTTTCACCAAAACCCATGATGGTGACAAGCAGGGCTTCTAAAAGTTTGGAACCACAATCAGTACGGACCCTGCGCCCCCCTCCCCCCCCCCAAAAAAAAATCCCCTTCCCCCCTAAAAAAAAGAAAGACCTGTTCAAAAGTCTGATTATATAGAAATGTCACATATTTTCGCGACATGTATTCTGTAAATATTTTATCGCAATGTGGTAATTCGTAAGAGCTATCATAGCCGATTTAGATAGTCATTGATACAAGCTTATTAGATAGTCATTGATACAAGCTTAATTCAAATGAAATTCTTATCGAGTTGTACGGCGTTTCTAACAAGAACGACTGCCTCATTTAGGGTCACGGACATTACCGACCGTGGACATTACGGACCAGACATAACGGACCAGATTCGGGGACATAACGGACCATTTTTAGGGACATTACAGACCATGATAATTTAATTTACTCACAGTTTGTTTTAACTTTATAACATACCATATTTGCAGACAATGATAAATAATTTAACTCACAGTTTGCTTTTACTTTATAATGAACCATATTTCGGGACTTTACGAACCATGAACTATACATCACTCACAGTTTGTTTTACAACGAAATTTATAAAATGCCATTTTTGAGGTCATTATGGACAATGATTTATTATTTTACATACAACTTATGTATAATTGTGAATATGAATATTTATATGTTCTTATAGGTAATATTGCTTTCTGAAATAAACTTTGAATTGTCATATTTGGTTGTTTTTCGTTACATCTGTTTTTAGCTCTACTGGCCAAAGGCCAGAAGAGCTTATGCGATAGTAATGTGTACGTAGTATGTGCATCAGTGCATTCATGCGTCCGTGCATCTGTAAACAATTGCTTGTGAACATGATACAGTCTTCAGTTTTGATTGTATCTCCGCCCATGCATGCCTAGATTATGGGCCTTGATAGTATAAAAAAAATGCTATTGTGTAAACAATTGGTTGTGAACACGGTACAGTCTTCATTTTTGATTGTATCTCGATGAAACTTGTACAGTATCTAGATATCCATTAGAGCTCAGTTCCTTTCGAAAACCAGCCAGATCTGCCCGTGTATGCCTAGATTATGGCCCTTGATAGTATAAAATAATGCTATTGTGTTAACACTAGCTTGTGAACACGATACAGTCTTCAGTTTTGATTGTATCACGGTGAAACTTGTACAGTATTTAGATATCCATTAGAGCTCGGTTCTTTTTGAAAACCAACCAGATCTGACATGCATGCCTAGATTATGGGCCTTGAAAGTAAAAAAAAAATGCTATTTTTTGCTAAGTCTATTTTTAGCCAAGTCTACATGAGCGAAGTCTATTTTTAGCCAAGTTTACATGTAAAGTCACAATTGCTTGTGAAGGTTTGTTCAAATTATGCCCCTGGGGTCATTTCTGCCCCGCCCCCCCACGGAGATCGTCCCGCCAGGGGACCAGTGCGGCAACGCAAACGACCCCCCCCCCCCCCCCCCCTTAAATTGGGAAATGTTTAAAACCTTTTTGTCTGAAACCACTATGCAAATCATTGCTATTTTGAACACGGCTTTATTTAGTAGTCCACTACCATGGTTGTTTAAATTATGCCCCTTGGGTCAAAACTGGCACTGCCCTGGGTGTCACAATTTTCCTAGAGACTTATTTAAGAAATATTTTCAAAATCTTCTTGTTTCAAACGACAAGGCCCATACCTTTGATACTTGTTGTGGAGCATCATATGATGCATTTGAAAACATTTGAAATAATGCCCCTTTGGCAAAAGCTGGCCCCACCCCTTTTGACTTACTTTTTAATTTTTAAAGCTACAGTTATGAAATTTTGATCATGTGAACAGTTTTGCAAACAAGCATTATTGTTTTTCTCGGATATCCTTGATATTGACCTTTGACCGACTTTTTAAAGCTACAGAAATGAAATTTTGACCATGAGTACCTTTTGGAAAGCAAACATTTTTTACCTTCAGATTACTTTTACTTGGTACATATTAAAATAGGTCATGCAACTAATCCGCTTACAACATTTCCTGTCCTCAGATGTTGAATGTGCAGCATTTTCAGCTAATCCAAACACAAAAAGTGAACTATATATTTGTTGCCTGTTACTCAAACGTACATGCTCTGGATTGAAAATGACTACAAGAGCCCACAGGGGCAGGTTGCGTTGTTTTGACACACCACCCCCCCGTCCGTTTTTTTTTATCAATTTTTTTTTATCAAATTTTAGTAAGAATATGATGTGGTAACTGTAACTTGTGAAAATTGGCAAAAAAAATAATTTTTTTAATTTTTTATTTTGTTATCGTAAAGGGTGACGACTTGACCCTGAATTTCCATGTATTTGCCGACATGACCCTGTTTAAGAGGCCATAACTTTATCAAATCTTAACCAAACTCTACATTTTTGGACTTTCCTTGTAGAGTTAGTGTCAATCTTTAGGAAAATGTACAGTTTTAACGAAAACAAATGCAATTTCAAACCCGAATTTCCTAAAACATGTTACTCGACGAACCAACTACCCGCAAATTTCACCGAAATTTTCCAGACTAAAATGCATTATCCCGGTATTGCATCATAAATTCAACACGTGTGCTTAAGAGAAACAATATATCTATCACGGTACAGGTGAAATGGAAGTCTTTTTATTGAATGGTTCAGTGAAAGTGCGCCGTCATGCTGGGTTTTCACACTTTCATGATTGCCAATGAAAGGTTGTCAGTATAATGTTTGTTTCTTTTATGATATACTGCCGATAATTACGGGCCACAATTACAACTTATTAACACTAATTAATGCAACAGAAATTGCCAGTTTAAAACATCAGTAGGCGTGAATAAATTAAAAAAATAATGTTAATAACATTATAAATCATAGTCCGTAAGTTTCTCAAGATGGTCTGTAATGTCCCTAAATATGGTCTTTTATGTCCCCAAATCTGGTCCGTTATGTCTGGTCCGTAAAGTCCATGATCCATAATGCCCCTTATTTGTTATTAACTGCGTTCAGCGGGAAGTGGTCAGAGGACAAAAAGTGCAACAGTATGATTTATTTGCTTAATGCTTCTACAGTGGGTCAACATTCAACTGATAATCTTGAATAATAATATATCTAGATCGGTGCTTCCAGCTTTAAATTTGATATCGACAACGAATTTTTCATTACTGTGCATTGAAATGACGTGTAGTTAATCAAGCGTGTCGCTGTTGATATCCTATATGACTAGGTTAAATAATTCGGAAATTTATTGCTTTCGTAGATTAACAATGACACTGTTTTTAACCAGCAATGCTTCTTTATTACAATATAAATTTAACAGTTTGGTAATCAACAAACGGATAAATCGACGGCGACATAGCAGATATTGCCATGTGAAAATATGGACCGATTTTAACACTTCAGGATAGTTACAAGCACATAATTAGCACATAATTTGTTTAATTGTGTCTTCTGCAACCTACCAATACATGTGATTGGACCGATTGCAAACGTCTGCTAATTAACAGATATAGAGTGTTCAGCCTAGCGGAAAAAGCAGCTGGTCCAATTTGGTCTGATGGTAACTAGGACACTTTTATTGGGGGTAACTTTGAATGTGTGAATGACCCAAGAATGTTTGTGTATTACAATTGCTACAATTTTTACTGACTTAGTCGTTTTGGACCAAAATTATAAAAAAAATGAGAAAATTTTGGACCGATTTTTTTACACTTTTTGAAACTGAAATCGGTCTGGCTTGGTCAAAATCGGTCCAGACCGGCAAATTGCCAATTTTTAGAAGCCCTGGTGACAAATGATATATCATTAGTGTTCATAAGTACAATTTATTGCAGTCTTACACTGAAACAAACAATTTTTCTGCTAAAAAGGATATAAAATGAAAGTAAGTTAAGAAGTGTGCTAGATTGTAATCAAGCATAATGGAGTGGCGGATCCAGGACTTTCTAAATGGGCGGGGGCACAAGTAATTATAAAGATATCAAACTTTTTTGAATGCATTATTTTTAGGGATGCATACGAATATTTGGTATTCGAATATTCTGAAAAAAAGAGTAATGATACTAATTCTCAATAAAGAGAATAACAAACCTTTTGCCTACAACACTGTTGTTGTTCATAAAGTTTGTTTGTTTTGTTTTTACAACGACTGACCCCTAATGCCAGAGGTGTGAATGTGATGACAATACACTAAACACATGTCATATGTCATTTAAAGACATATCGTCGGATACTGTAAAAAGTCCCCCTACTTTTACAATAACTGACTAGGAATCAGCTTTACCACCAATTTTCTGTCTTGGCTGCAAATTAAGCTTTGCAACGTAGCTAAAATCGCCGTGATGATATGAATGCCATGTGCTACATTAATGTTGTTTATCATATATGTGCTTTAAATTGTTTTCCATGTTTCGATACAATGTTGAAATGTAAATGTATAGCGTTTTAGGAAATATTTCCTTTATTGTTGAACACTGGATGAGTCAAATCCAGATATGTTTTTCGTTTTATTATTTTACTAGTTCCCGAGTTGGTTTGGGATTTCCATAATTATATTTATTCAATTTAGAGGTCAATCTCAGAACGAGGCTGCTTGTCCTACAGAAAGACCATCCGTTGGCGCAAAACACTATTTGATTAGGAATCCATCAAATTTTACATTGTAACACATTTAAAGGCAGCGGAATTGAAATTATTCAATTTTGTTGTTTGTCTGTTTATGTATTGTTCGTTTTCTTCCTAATAATTGCGAATTTCAAAGGCTTATTTGGGGAAAATCGGGGTCCGCCGCTATGACAAATAGGGCCAAATTGCCCCGGCTATTGTAATTTGAAGCGAATGATACTAGTAGTTTGCTACATCTTCCAAAATAATTTCGATAATCGAATATTGGATCGAAAGAATTACCTAATATTCGAATATCGAATTTGCCATTCGTTTGCATCCCTAATTATTTTAATCATATAATGACATGGAATTAACATTTGTCTTCACTATCAATAATGATTGGCAGATCAATTGAATTAAAAAGATATTATTGACTGAGATAAACCTTTCAAAAAACAACAAAGATATCTAGCCGATTTGGGGAATCGAACCAGGGTCGACGGATTAACAGGCTAAGTTGTTTACCACTCGTCCACCTGAGACACACATATTCATGCTTTAAAATTAAGGCTATATAAACCTACAGTATATTGATTGCACTCAACGATACTGGAGGTACTTTGGATGTCATTGTTATAAATTTAAGTTAGCTGAAGTAAAAACAACTTGACAACAAATTCCAAAAAGGGTTTCAAATAAATTATTATGTAT
Source organism: Mya arenaria (assembly GCF_026914265.1). NCBI lineage: Eukaryota > Metazoa > Mollusca > Bivalvia > Myida > Myidae > Mya > Mya arenaria. The sequence continues at coordinate 38,415,970 of NC_069126.1, forward strand.
TAATTTACAAAGGCTCTAGCATAAGTCCGAGAACTAGATGATAATAAAAACCGAAATGGAAAGTTTCAAAGCGGCAACGTTTTTAATTTAAACTTTTGTTACTGGAAATGAATGTCATGTATCTTGTTGGCACACAATGACATTATTAAAAGCAATGACAAACGTATAATGTGCACATGTTAACAGTTTAAAACAACTTATATTTCTGGTATATGATATAATCTGAAAACTGTAAACTTACGTGTATAACTGCAGCCATATTTGACTACTTTTGAACAGCTGTCTTGGTAAAGTGCGGCGCCGATTTTTTTTTATCGAATGTTGGAGCCCCGATGTCATTTTCAAGAGAATTTTCATATACTATATTATACTCGATAATCAGGTTGTTTATTTGTTCAAATGCTTATATAAAATTTAAATTGTGACAAAACAACTTATTTGTTAAGTAAAATCAATAAAGATGTGCCCCCCCAAAAACAGCACTTGCCGGCCCACTGGGGGGGCACGGGCCCTATGTGCCCCCCTCCACCCACACCCCCAGTAGAACCGCCACTGTGATGTCATTTGGGAAATGATGTCATTGCAATTCTGTCCTAGCCCTGTGAACAGTGTGTATACCAGGTGATAAATTGTGTCATATAATAATGCTAGTTGGAAGGCAATATTTTGCTTCAAATGAAGAGTTTAAACAAAAATGACTTCAATATTTCCTTACCATTTAAAATGAAACATAACGCAGTCTACGCTGCTTATGGAGCCCCGCCTTCGGTCTTTTACCAGAGTTTGATTAACAGTTTAGTTTCTTAAAACACTTTGACAAACCTTTTCACAATAAGGCCGTCTGACAGAGCACTGTCAAAACATTATACAGGTATGTTGAAGAGTTTGATGAAACAAATCACCTTATCAAACTTTGGTAATAAAATGAAGCCGGGCTCTTTAAGCGGCATAGACTGCCCTTTGTTTTATTTAAAATGGTGAAGCTATCTTTGATTCAAGTTTTTATTTTAAACAAAATGTTGCCTTCCGACTTAGCATTTATGACATAATTTATCATGTGGTATACACAGACTGGTGAAGTCAGGAGTTTGATTTGTAGTGAAAACTGGCTAAAATTTAAAAACAGTGACAAATATTAAATTGATATAGTCACTGTTTGAAACAGTGAAATACTAAGTTTTGTTTCACTGATAAATCTTAATCTTTTTAAATCACTAGAAAGCATATATAATAATGAGTTAATATTTTCATCAGTTTACCTATTCACAATCTATAGATTAATTTCATGTTCAGTGTAGCTTTCTTTTGCTGAAATTCACATGCAATGAAAATAATTCCACCAGACAGGAACATCTGAGGGATATATATAGAAATTGCATTGATTTGATTTATTAATTGATAATAAAATAGAAATGGAAAAAAAAAATGAGTATTATTGGGTTCTCCTAAAAATCCTGACTTGCTTTTGAATTGAGCTGCAATTTTAATTTATACTTAAGAAAAAAGTTTTTTCATAGTACATAAGATAAGGAAATAAGAAATAATGTTCAGAAATAAAAACACATATTACAGTTGTGTGTTTGCAATATTTAAAACATCATTGACACAAAATAAATTAAACATTTAATAAATTTCAACTGAAAATAGTGGTTTAAACTATTAGGAACAGTTGAACATCTACTTTATAGGCAAGTTTAAGCTAATCATCATTGTTTGACAAACATCTTGTTTTTAGATTTCAAATTATTCATGCATTTGAAATCTTACTCTAGGATCCCTGAAACAATATGCTCTGAGCACATAGTCATAGCATGTGTGTTTTTTTTTTCTGCAGGAATGTGATTAATGCCAGTGCAAAGGGTATGATCTGGATGTGGACTCGGTCTCCAAGCATGTTCTCAGAGTTTATGCACTCTAGTGGAGACGTACTCAACCAGGTCTGTATTTAACAATACCCACATCTATTGTCACCCACTGTTGTCCATTGCAAGTTGTCTGTCACACATCATCCATTGTCAATACTTACCTCAAAAAATGTTGCCTATGGCCTGCAGACCTTTTAAAGATTTGCGTGCATATTTGACACACATCGCACATCAATAAACTAAAATAACTGTTAACAGTTTATCTACAGTCATAATTGATACTTTTTTCTTGCATTGCTTAAGGTTTGAAATTTTACCAAGTCTTATGAAATTAATCATCCATTTTAGTCAATTTAGAACATACAATGTTCTTCCTAGCATTTGCAAATGATCTGAATAAAAGAGATAAATATTAAGCCATACATGCCTTATCCTTATATTCCCTGGTGGGGAGAAATGTCCCTGGAATGAAAAAACAACCTATAAATTCTTTATTAACACCAACTTTATGGAAGCATGTTTATGGTAATGTTCTCCCTGCTCTGAAGCATAAGTGGATTATATCAAACAGCATAAGGCACATGTATTTCCCTGTTTTGATAGCAACTTATGGATTTTGCATAATAATTGTCAAATAGACTGATCAGATGAAAGGTAGATTTTCATTGTCTGAATTATATTTTTGATTTTAGAGACCATTCTGTGGGGATTTTGACATTTTTGTTCAGAATTCCAGGGGGTTTTGACATTCAACTAGGGCATTTTGATTAATCAACATATTGCTACCATGCAAGCATCATTTTTCTACATCTGGAAGTTAAATATTACTTGGCACCCCTTTGAGGGGGCAAACTCTATGAAAGCAGATTTTTCAGATTAGACTTTGGAGGATGAATAATTTTTAAAATTGGTATAAAATTTGTTCGATCAGGCATGTGAACTCTACCAGTGATAGAAAAAATCTACGCTTTTTAGAACCTTTTAACGCCCTACTGCTGTCCTGACAAAATCTACCACTACTGTATAAATCAACTGATTTTGATAAAAAAAAAATGCCTAAAATTTGCATTTAACGTCCAGTAAGGTCGTAAATTTGTCACAATGTAAAGGCAGTCGGTTGGTCACACATTGCTGAAGGGTGGTGCCTGTCATGATCCTACCAAATAGCACTATCAGCAATTATCCGTTCATTTCATAACATTCATAAAAGACAATCAGTAAAGAAGAAAATAAAGACTATAGTGTGTCGACAGTGTTAACTTGATGTACCATGGTGAGTTCAAAGCACTTGATAAATAAAACAAAAATTTACACCTCCTGGAAATTGCCTGATTTGATGGCCGTGTTATCACAATATACATCACATACCGTAAATGACTGGGTATAAGACGATAGGGGGTTTAAGACGCAGGCAAAAAAATCTGTGAAAATCCGAGAAAAAATGTCAAAATTGTCTGCCGCGATCGGCCACCATGTTTGTTGACAGTGACAAAAATTATTTTTTTCGTGAAAATGGCGATGGTTATTCTTAAAACCATACAATACTAATACAAAGCAAAAAATGTTTAATTGTTCATTCCTTTCATGTTATATAAAACATAACAAATTATTTCTGTTTGTAGCTGGATGGCACTGAATTGATGACAATTTAAGATTTCTTTCAGACAGTATATCGTAAACAATAACCTGTCGAGAATGAAAAGTGAAGTAATGCAAAAACCTTATATTGTACGGGTTTGTTCACAAAATGTCAACACCTAAACAAATAAAGAACGTGGCAAAGTGCGAAAAAAGAAGACCATTATCGCAACAGTTTGTAGTATTTGTATGTTAAACAGCTTTAAAGGCTGCAGTGAGTGCAAGTTTTTCACGCCTTATCGTACAACTGACAAAAAATATTTTGACAGTGCACAGCTTTGCTTCTTTATATGCATGTTTAATTATTGTTATATTCAAAATAATATTGAATAATTTTAATAATTTTAATCGTACAATATTTTTTTTAAATTATAAATGTCTTACAATATACCATATCCCGATCTTCAACTGCCGTTTTAACCCGTATTAATATACTCGATCGATATGACGCTAGTAACATCCCTTTCTACATGAATCTAAACAAACACTCAGCCTGAAATTGACCTCAGAAAAGAAGTTCAAAAGCTTGTTACTGGTTATAAGACGCATGCATTTTTTAAAATCGATATCTGAGGGAAAAAAGTGCGTGTAATACCCAGTCATTTACAGTATTTACAAATGACAAATGGTTGCTTATTTGTGAAATTTTCATGATAAAAAAATGTGTTGTAACTACAAAACCATTTACTATGTTGTAAGTAGAGGATACTATCAGTATTTTTCTTATATCTTTGATGTTAGAAAATAGAAAATTTGGACACTGAGGAAAATTGTTGAATATACGGGAAAGAACAGTCCCGTACATCTTGAATATACGGGCGTGTTCGGACCCGTACACCCAACGTGTACAGGACCCGTACACGAATACGTATACGGAACACCACGTGTACTGACTTCCGTATATCCATCCCCATATCCGTGGATATACGGAATTAGCAATGTATATAAAAATATTTTTTTATTTATTTCACGTATTTTTGAAGAAATACATATTTTTAGCATAGCATGTTTTAGCAAAAATATATGTATGGATGTACGAAGCCCGTACACTCGCATGTTCGGGATGGATATACGGACCTCGTACATGCAACGTGTACGGGATGAATAAACGGACCCCGTACATGCAACGTATATGGGATGGATATAAGGACCCCGTACATGTTGCATGTACGGGATAAATATACGAACCCTGTACACACAACGTGTATGGGATGGATAAACGGACCCCGTACACGCAATGTGTACGGGATGAATATACGGACCCCGTACACGCAACGTGTACGGGATGGATAAACAGACCCCGTACACGCAAATATACGGGATGGATATAGGACTCTGTACACGCAACATGTACCGGATGGATATACGGACCCGTACACGCAACATGTACAGGATTGGAATAAGGAACCTGTACACGGATGAATGTACGGACGTTATACGGGATGGACCTTGGTAGGGTTTGACCGTGTTAGACACGGATGATAAGAAATAACAAATACATGCTGTTTTTTATAAAACATTATTTATAGACATAGGAAAAACTACTATTTATATAATTTCATAAGATTTAAAAAAAGCATGTTGAGTAATCAATGTTAAATGTCATTCTAGATCTGCCTTAACATAATCATTTCATTGTGGCATTTGCTCAAACAAAATGTTGTATGATTAAAATTCCACTGTCTTGTCAAACAACTATACAGGCTGTTAAAACAAACATCTAGAAAACATTACACAACTAATATGAGTTCCATTCTGCGATTTCTTGGCTTCAGGCATTAGGTCAAATTGCGCACAGACATCAGGTCACTGAAAAAAGAAATTATACAGACATAACAAGCTTTTGGCTTACAGACATTTGAAATGCAGATTTGATATAATACAGCAATATGGCAAATTCATCACCATGAAGTTAGAAAACCCCATGATAGAAAAACCATTAGAAAATGTGACACAGCCTATATATGTCTATGTCTAGACTTGTTAAAGATGCACTCTTTAAGCATTCAAAGCTGTAATCTTTGGCAGTTTTTTTTAGCAATTTACTGTGATCTTTGTGCTTAAATTGAAGGAATTTATACAAAAGTTAGCTAAATTGAGACAAATATATTTTATGTCAAAACGGTCAATCTGTGAGAGTACAGCTCTAAACAACTCAACCAGTCAATTCCCAGATGTGATGATACATAAACAAAAATCTGTGTTGTTTCTATGAAATATTGTCAATGTATGCCATAGGCCAATTGCCTTTGTGCCAGGGATGGTAAAATTCCGGATTAATCCGGAATTCCGGATTTAAGGCCTCACGGATCGATTTTGAGATTAATGTAAATCCGTTGAGTTTTTTCTAGGGGGGGAGGGGTACATGGAGCGATTCTAGCTCAGATCGAACAATATGGGTATGAAAGGTGAGTTTTCCGGAAGTGTAAAGCCGGAAATTATCGAACCTATTTACGTCTTGGCAGTCGAGCTATATGATTGGTTAAGCTAACAACGGGTGATTACGGAAATTACCGATGGGACTAGAAGACAGCAGCGCGTTCAGTAAAGATGTTTGCGGCGAACGTTCGCTGTTTGGTTTCCCGCTTAACGTGTATGCGCTACGTTGCAACAGGGATACAAAACAAAACGTTTGCGAGCGTTTTGTAAACGCTCGCCTGACTGAACGCACTGCAGTATCCGGATATGACAGACAACGAAGACGAATAAACGAGTATTGGAAAAAAACGACCACCACCAACTTCTAAAAACATTGATTCGTCGATTTAAAGGTATATTTGCTATTTATTTTTAAGAAAAATTCCCGAAACGTTTCTTTTTAAGTTGATAGAATGTGATCAAACTGAGAATGGCTTTTGCGCATGTAGCAATATTTCGGACATCGCGATTCGGATTGTGTCATAATCGATTTTTATTTTACAAATTTTATTTGGCCGATTGAAGTTTACGCTGTTAAACTGTTTCTTTATTGTTCCCATAATGTTTGAAGCATTGTTCTCAATAAGAAGTGGCTGTTGACTATAATGGAAGGTTCAAATGAAAATTTAAAAAAAAATGAATACATATTTTGTAGTAGTAATATATATTAAGTAGGAGTAGTCAGTTTATTTTCTATTTGAGACAGTTCAACAAAACTGCTTGAGGACCCAGTTTGAGTGAGATTTAATTTCTATAGTTGTAATTTGAATTTTCAGGTATGTTGATGGTTCCAAAAGTCAGGGATGATGAACAGACACCTCGGCCAGTGCATCCAGTTGTTCCTGTCAATGACTGACAATTCAATGCAGAGGCCATGATACTTGGATTTATGGCTGAACATGACCTTCCATACTCCCTGGCACCACATGTAGTGAGTCTTACTTAAGACACTTGCCAAAGATACAAAAGCTCTCAGCGAATTAAAACTTCAAAGGTGTACAGCATCATATAAGATGACTTAGGGAGAGGCAAGCCATTTCAATGATGAACTTGTGGAGGAGTTAAGTGAAACTCGGTTTTGTTTGAATTTAGACGGGTCAACAAACACAAACAATGAGAAAACTGTTGCAACTATTTTTCTGCTATAGAGAAAGAAATAGTGTTGAGACATTTGGCCTCCTTAAAAATCACAAGGGCTGATTCTGAATCAATTTTTAAGGAATTTGAAAGCCTGTTTGAGAGACTTGAACTGACGTGGGACAATCTGGACAATCTAATTTGTGTGCTACTGGACTCATGTAACACCATGAGGGGAAATTTTTTTGGCTTTGAGACCAGAATACGTCAACTTGTCCCTCACCTCATAGACATTGATGGCGACACAGTCCAACATGACCACAACGGCTCACTGCCAAAGCATTTACGGTCCCGTTTGGATATTATTTGGAATAATAATTAATAATATTATATTCTCATCAAATGTGCAGATAATGGAATAAATACTCTTTATGATATATAAAATTGAATAAATAACACTTTTACAATAAACATTTGCAAGCTTGATAATTGATATGTTGTTTATTATTATAAATCAAACATCCCACAATGTAGACTGTTCATACACAAGCATTTGATCATAGCCAGTTGAGTTTTATGGGAAGTGGACAACTGAACCAAAATGTCAGGTACATGTCTTATGCCTGTGACTTCAGGTAAATAAGTAAATTTAACTTTGTTTGAAGACAAAGGTGTTTAACTTCACTGCTAAGATTCCTGATAATTGTTCTGATTGCGGATGTCTCCTGTTGAACATAATTATATCTACCAAACCGAAAGGTGTACTCCTTGAACACTATTCTAAGGCAAAAATGGGTATGAGAAACCCTGAAATACTGAAAGCTTCGGGGGGCTTCGCCCCCCTTGTCCCCCCGCCAGGGCTTTGCCCTGGACCCATCGGGGGCCTTTAGCTGCCCCCTGAACCCCACGCAGACATTTTCAGGATTGGCAACTTGGCTCTGTTATCATCCCCGTTGTGCTAAAGGGTTAAGATAAGTAGTAACAAGGAAGCACCCACAAAGCTTCATCCAGCCTCATCTAGAAGTCTACCAGGTAGGACTGTGCCTGGATCCTGAAAAAGGTGTACACCCAGTCTGCATTATATCAGACCCTAGATCCTGAGATTACATACATTTAGAATGTCATTTCAAAGTACACACCAACATTTAAGTATGATGACAGTGTAGTTTAAGTTTAAAGGTATGCCAGTCTGAATTTTAAAAACTTTGCTGCTGAAATAGATGTCAGCGACGAAGTGATGACAGAGTGACGAAAGGACAAAGTGCCAATCCAATTTGGAAGATAGAGGAACAAATCCTGAATGCTTCAACCTATGCTGCCAAATGTAAAAAAACACCTGAAACAAGGTAGATACACAAAGTCCAATAAGTCCAATCAAAATTATCTCTATTGAACAAAATTGCACACCGATTTATATATTAACAATTCCTGCCATACATGAAATGCATGAGGATTGTGAGAAACATGGAATCACATGCTTATGGAGCCAGCTACACTGGAGCAATGACACCATTTAAAGCACCTTCATGTAATACCTTAACGGTGCGAAAGTATAAACTGGACAATAAGTCATGATGGAAAATTACAATGAAGCAAAACAAACATTTCACATTATTATGAGTTGTCAAAGTATGAGATTTATATTCAAATTATTATTAAACATAATATCCAACACATGATCTATCAAATTAAGAAAGAAATGTTTTAATAACATATTCGCAGAGTTCGCAATACTCCAGCCAACAGAAATCGACTCCTCAATGTTCTGTTGGAGTTTTGTTGGGAGTATAAGTTCAATGTTAGACTCCCAATCATTGGACGCTTACACAAGAGGCCTATTATTCACAATAGTTCGACTTCCTTCACAATTGTTAGAAATTTTACTATTACAAAAAGACGTTCATAAAAACCTTCCATCTATGAAATTCCACTTTTATGTATAACTTTGTCATTAGTAATTTTTACTGCCCAAATCTTCTGAATTTTTCATGTGAATAACATGTGTCACAAGGCAGGTATATAAGCACACCCACAATTTTGTTGGTTCACCTCTGTATTTGAAGAAAGGGTCCAAAGAGTTCACACATCCTTTATGCCTTGTACATGATTTATTGTGGAAACAATTGTCATACAAATTACGGCAGTCAACAGTTCCAAAGTTAGCTTTATGGTAAACTTTCTGGCTATATAGAGTCCAATAGTCAGTGCTGAGGTTTTATGGATTTCACGACCTTATGCTGCGCCATATACACAGTTTTTGTTTGCATCAATGTTTGCAGAATGCATGATTTTTTTACAGTCTCTGTTTTAATCTGCTGTTATTCTGTTTCTTTTCAATATTTCTCTGAAGTTTATCTTGCACTAGAGAAAATTATGCGCCTTCATTTAATACCCTTAAATTATCTAGAAATAGATGTTAGGTTTCTCAACAGGGAATCATTCATTGTTTTATTTGCTCCCAGTTCATAATGGGGGAATGACATACAGATTTGCCCTTGTCCTACTGACTGTCTGTTCTGGCCAACATCTGTATCATGCAAATTTGTGCAATTCTAAACTCAATCAAAGTGCTGAAAGCACTGATGGACTAGGGCTTCATTTAGGGGAATGTTGACAACCATGAAAAAATCAGCTCACGTCACAAGGGGTCACTGTTTAATGGGCTAGCTTAAACTTTTGACTTAAATTGCTTGCAAGCTGCAAAGGAAATTTGAAAAATCTCGTACACCCTTTAGCACATAGACAAGTGGCCAGATTACACCTCCCAGTCAATAGCCATCTTACTGATAAGCAGTCCTTATCTGTATAGGTACTTTTCAGGATATTCGAAAATGAGCAAATGAATACAGCAGTATGACCTTAAAATCAATATTACTCCAAATAATTGTTTCCAAATCTTTTTTATGTGAATACATTTTTTATAGGTGATTAATTTATCTAATAAATGGTGTCAATGATGAAATATAAAATTCTTTTATTTCATCTGTGAATGCATTTCCAAGATGGAATTGTAACATTTCTTTGAAATGTCATAATTGCATTAAATCAAAGGGTAATAATATGCTGGGATCGATCTAAATTTTATTACCCCTATCATAAAAAGACCCATCTGGATTAAAAAGCCGACAATTGATGTTTTTGTGTATAATACAGAAAAATGTGGCAGGAATATCCGGTGTCATCCAGCTGAGAGATCCAGTCCAGAGTGTCTGTTTAACTTTATTACCCCCTCATAAAATTCTTTACAAAAACAAAGCCGCTAAATATTTTCCAAGTAATGAATAAAATAATAATCCTTTTATTATATACACTACTGATTAGATCACCTAGTACTAATAATTTATTAGTACTGCGTTTTGATCCGGATATGGCGGAATGTCATATTCGATTCTGGTAGTTTTTTGTAGATTTTGATTTTACTCGGCTTGTGCCTTGTGAAAACCGAATCTGCAAAAATCTACTTGAGTCGAATACAACTGAGATCAAAACGCAGTACTTATGTACAAAACCTGTTACCCCATGGACAGAGCATCTTTAACCCACAGGGCCATTGTAACTTTGAACAATCATTGTAAAAGACAACTACATGTCAGACTACATACAAGATGCTAAGGAAGTAGTTTGGAAAAATGAGAATTATTTTCTCCGTCTTAATTTGTATGCATTAGATAACTCAATAAATACAGCAGTTGACCATTCTTGTATTGTCCTCTGTCACTATCCTGATAGCTCCCTATCTCAATAGTTGCAAAAGGCTGTAGGTTCATGATTCCCTGGTCCAATATGTCATACAGAAAGAAGATGTTGAATGTAGAATCAAGAAGCTTTATTTTCAGGCACTTCGAATTGAATAGTACTGTAACATTTGGAGTGCCTAGAATTTGTTGGATTCGTAGGCAACATGTATCAGGTGTTGCAGTACATTTGGCAAATACTTTTCACCCGTCCTTGTAAATCTAAAAAAGCTTTCATTTTGCAAAAGTAGTTCATATAACTATAATAAGGTTGCTTAATCAGAGTTTGAATAATTCAGAAAACTAGATGTACCTTTAATTGCAGCGATTTGAACTCCAACTCATAATGTCAATTAAGCTGGTTAAGCAATACTGCTGTTCCTTGGTATGGGGATAGCTTTATTTACTTGAATAAACAAACATTTCTTGCGTTGGATAGTACAATGTATCTTTGATTTGGATTGTAAAGTATAACTTATATAAATAAATATAGATTCTTAACTTTTAATATGTAATTAGACAATTAGTTAATTTTTCAACTGCGCACCAAAACCCTGAATCTGAATACACAAGCTAATGCATCAGTCAATTGTAACCATGCCCCCCCCCCCGTTCCTGGAATAGCGGGGACTTTTATTTTCGGACCAGCCAACCCCAACTAAATACCCCCCCCCCCCCCCCTGCGGAGATAATCTGGTGGTTAAGTCCCCACCAAATACACCCGCACCCAAGGGCCATTAGGTTAAGCCCCATCCACACTGTATTTTCCGGGAAGACCCGGCACTGTGGGGCCTACTGAGAGGTAAAAACATGGCCCATTTCGACGGCTATCCCCGGTATACCCCCTGGATGTGGGAGCCGTGGTTTCAATTGACTGGTGCATAATGATCCTTGTGATCCAATCTCATGCCAAGACGATTTCTGTTCTAACATTGCCAGGTTAGTTACTCTTAAGCATAAAAAAGCCTGGACAGTATTTGAGAAAGACTGTTGTGAGATTAAATCATCATTACTTCACTATTCCACAACATTGGGTGATAATGGAACTTTATTGAATATTTTGATTTTAATTTTGTTCCCTAAACGCCGCAAGTCAACTGATTAATACAAATTGATTCAATTCTATCTCCACAATATTCGGCACTGCATTGTTAAATAAAACTCAAAAGTTACACTTGTAAATTACATAACCAAATACCTTTCCCTCAAATATTTCACATATTTATATTGATATATCAACAACAATGCATCACCATACTGTATCTCTGACTGATTATTGATTTTCATTCTTGTCTACTAAGAAAACAAAAAGTTAGCACAAAGCATCTTCATCATGCTGTGCACGTATTCATACATTTGGCTTCATTTAGAATGAAACTTCATAAATAAGTATGCGCGGTAAGATGAAAATAAATCCGTTTGATGGTGGTAATCGTTCAATGGCGGCTTTATTGATAAATTTCTTCAATTAAACACGTATGAAATACACATCATCAGCACCCGGAAGTAGTGATAACATACATGTCTGAATCATTCGGCTGCTCTGATCAGAGTAAATCAGGTCAATACAGTAGACTGGTACCCTGATTTACTTTTCCTCAAAAATATAAAGTTATACAGGTACGTGGCATATCGGTTTTAGTTAACATTAATAGTATTTGAACAATAAATACCAAAAATCATGTTGTGTTTGAAAAAGTGCTTAGTGCCAGGTAATGATTAGTTAAAAAATAAACTTTGTATTGAAAAGAAAATATCACGGAAACATGCAAATTATGTAGAAAAAAAGAACAGGGACCGACTTCGGATTTTTTTTATTAACAATGGATATTGTTTTTATAAATAAATACCAACATTCTATACAATGGATATTAACAATACTTTTTGTAAACAAACTTTCCTGGTTGTATTCTACTTAGACCGCACACTTTAGTCGCTTTACGTATGAATTCACAAGACATTTCGAATGCGCAATGGGCACCGCGGTTATCTGATACTGGTTTCTTTTCGGATAAAAGAGAAAGAGGGTACCAGTCTATCAATACAGAGCATTGAACGGGAAAATTTTGATGAGTACTTTTCCAATATGTTCATATTCTTATTGCATATAATCTGACCGTATGCAAGAACATTCATGTAGTTAACCCTATTAACTCACTAGCTACGTATGAATTTCTTGTGCTTCATTAAAAGAACATACGGTTAGCTTGAATTGTTAGAACTATTTTTATTGGATTTTTTCATTGTAATCAGTTCTGGTACTACTTTGATTATTCAAATTCGCTAACGGCAATCCAATCAAAATACAGCGTATGAATACATTACGTCAGTGAACCCCCAGATGCGGCTTGAGAATGCAGATATCGTGAGTATCGCTATGAACTAGGCCACAAGTACCCTAGTCCAAAAACTATCTGATGTAGAGTCTTGAAACTTTAGGGCAATGTTATTCAGATGATGAAGTTGTGCACCTGTTTTGTTTGCAGCTGTACATAGTAACGGGAGAGTAAAGGCCCTGCAATTATCAATCAAAGCACTGAAAGTGCTGATGGACGGTAACATTGTTCGATCTGCTGCAAGTGTAAAACTAAGTCCTTTCTCTTATAAACACAGAAAATGATCGGGACCTGATCTTGCATATAGGAGTATACTTTGAACACTCTTAGGTAAGGACAATTAGACAATGCTTCAAACCAAATATCTAAGCTTGATATTTATTTCCCAAACATATTCATTTTAATGCTGTAGCTTTGAAAAGTTGATGAAAAGGTCACCCGGCAATATCATCGCTAATGTTTGTTTGCAGAAGAACATCATGGTCAAAATTTCATTCCAGTTGCTTAACAATTAAGCCAAAAGGACACAATCAAGATAACCGAAGCATAACATTAACAGATGTTTTTAAAACAGTACACATGGTTCAAAGTTCAATGTTGTACTCAAAATTAAAAACGTAGAATTCATTGAATCTTACTAACTGAAGTACCACATAGTTTACAATTTATTTTAGCTAAGCAGTTATTTCGTATTTTCCATTAAAAATATTACTGGGTATGTCTACCTAGGTATATAGCTTAAATATACCACCCATTTGGAGTAAGCCTTCGTAGCACAGTGGATACATCACTGGACTGCTATTTTTTTTTTACATTTTGGTCCTTTCTCTATAATTATGATTCAAAGCTTAAAACATTCTATTAAATTATTGTCCTGAGTTGCATTACAGGAAAAACATTTTTTAGTGCCAATCTGGTGTACAGTCCCTTTAAAGTAACCCGAGAACAACAATGATGAATTGTTTTCCAAACATAGCAACATTTTATTGCAGAGTGAAAATGTCACAATCATGGTTAGCCAAACAAAATATTTATAATTATTTTTAAAGCAGTACATTTTTCCTTGACATGTTGTATAATACAGTCTATTTATATGATGACGAGTCTTAGTATCTTTTTATAAAAACATTCTTTAAGTAAAGGCAGCAAAAACAACCAACCTGTTTTACTTCTCTAGTAAAAAACAGGATACCAAAAAAGCGATGCTATTCTCTGCACTACATGCATGCATTGCAAAAATGTTGTATTAGGAAAAATTTCAAACCAAAGAATCATGCGATCATTCTCATACTGTTTGTAAGAAGAATACATATAAAGGTGATATCTAGTACAGCAGAAGGAATAACAACAAAAAACTAAACTCTTTCTTTAAATTGTGACATCATAATGGTCACCGGTAAGATGAAGTCATAGATTACTATGTGTTCATGATGTCATTTCCTATTTAAACCAATATAGTACCCCATTCAGTACCCAACGTGATTGAAAGTTTTTATCAGGAGATAAGATAAATATCACATTTTCCTATTAAGAATTGGTTGGAAATTTAATTTTACCTTTTTTCATCACATTGAATACAAAATGACAAATTGTCATTTGAAAAAAACTATTCTTGCCAATGAATTTGTTTAAAAACATGTGGAAGGATACTATAAATTCCATGGTCAGTAGGTAACCCGATATGGGATATTCAATGTAAAGGAAACAATATTGTGGTAGAGTGAAGCTCGAACCTAAATATGGATTCTTGCCCCCACATATATTCAATACTGTCACCCACTAACCCTGTAATATAAGTATAACGTTGACAACCTGTTACCCTGTTTAAATGTTTTATTATCTCCCGCCTATGAAATAGGGAGGGGGATATTGAAATGGCGTTGTCCGTCCGTCCTTCCGTCCGTCTTTCCTTCCGTCTGTCCTTCTTTCCGTCCGTCCGTCCATCACCTGCGTTTTCTCAGTAACTAGCCGGTAGAATTTCATGAAACTTAAAATAAATATGAACCACTATACTGGAATGATGCCGGTTCAAAAAAAATTTGATTGGTCAATTGTCCTTGGAGTTATTGCCCTTGATTTTTTGAAAAATGCACATTCACAGCCATTTCTCAGTCACTAGCTGGCAGAATATCATGAAACTTAAAATAAATATGAATTACTATACTGGGATGATGCCTGTTCATTTTTCTTTTTGGATTGGTCAATTGTACTTGGAGTTATGGCCCTTGATTTTTTGAAAAACTCTCATTTACAGCCATTTCTCAGTAACTAGTTGGTAGGAATTCTTGAAACTTGAAATAAATATGAACCAACATACTGCGATGATGCCTGTTTATTTATATTTTGGATTGTGTAATTTCTATATGAGTTATTTGCCCTTGATTTATTAAAAGATCCATGTTTGCAGCCTTTTCTATGCAACTAGCTGGTAGAATTTCTTGACACTTGGAATAGATAAGAACCAACATACTGTGATGATGCCTGTCTATTTTTCTTTTGGATTGGTCAATTTTCCTTAGAGTTATTGCCTTTGATTTATTAAAAAATCATTGTTTGCAGCCGTTTCTCAGTAACTAGCCGCTAGAATTTAATGAAACTTGAATGTTATATGAACCAACATCCTGCAATGAACTTCTTCGGTGAATTTCTACGGCTACATTTTTATCTCAACTATTGAGTACTATTTTGCAATGATTGATGTTTCCGAGAAAGCAGTTTCGGAAAAGACAGTTTTATTTAATCATCCCTCTGATTTATTTCGTTAAATTTTTTTATCTTAAAGTAGACCCGGTCGATATTTTATAATTTGGCTCGGAAAGGGATAAACCAATGTGCTTATCTTATTCTTTCTGAGATTTTTTTTAACCTTCAAGCACAAACAAGCCATCAAGCACAAACAAGCTATCGTTGGCGGGGGATATCTTTTCACTGAAAATGCTTGTTTATTCATTGAAATATTCATCAAATCCGAATAAAGACGCCATTTTGGTGTAATATAAATTTGGAAAATGGAAAAATGTGGTGTCACCGCGTGACCTGTCCTTGACCAACAGCGGTGTTTCATAAATATTGGAGTCGCGATATTTTTTTTTACCAATAGAAATAGACCATTAATGTTATATTGGTATCCCCATGTGTATTTAGGAGAAAAAAAGTATGTGATGGCTGTATTTAACTGGATATAAAGTATACAAGTAAATAAAAAACATGAAAAAAAATCTTTTTGACAAAACATTATAAAGAATAGGTGGAGTGATTGCTGATAATGAGCCCTTCTTAATCATTAAGCTAGTTACTTTAGGTCATTTAATTGACTTAGAATACAACCCCATTGTCTAATTTATTTTCAACATAAAATCTTATGCAGGGATTGTGCATCAGGTGAGTGACAGTACCCAGCAAACAAAAGACGTTGTACGACGTTGTATAGACGTTGGACCCCGACGTTGGATTTTGGTTGGATTTGAAAGTTTTTTAGACGTCTTTTTTCCGACGTCGTATAGACGTCGGGGTCCGACCATTTTCCAACCTAAATCCAACCCTTTTCCAACGTGAATCCAACCCTTTTCCAACGTGAATCCAACCTTTTCCCAACCTAAATCCAACCCTTTTCCAACGTGAATCCAACCTTTTCCCAACCAAAATCCAACCCTTTTCCAACGTGAATCCAACCTAAATCCAACCATTTAATAATTAAATTTGTATTTTGGAATTTTACTGCAACCTGAATCGGAGAACATGTAGTTTTTATGCAGGATGAATTATGCAACCTGGTAGACAATGACTCATAAAATAAAACAACAACAAGCTACGAAATCAATTTTATTATGCTTGCATGGTATTCGTTATTTAATTACACACATGATAAAACTTATACAATTTTTTAACATATCGTTTTGCAGACATTACGACAATATTGCATACAGTAAATTCTCTCTAAACCAGACACTCTGGATATATGAATGTTGTCATGTGCTATAGCTCCATGTGGACAGAAAACGTCTGTATGTGTGCAAGCCTGCAATAACGCAGCTATCACCTGCACTTACAGAAAATAGACATCGTTTGTTAAAAGTGTAGGGTTAGAGAGGTTTTACATAAAAAGATAAACAATGGATGTCAGTATGTAGATGATCATCTTTTCCAACAATTATTTGACAAATGTTTCATGTCAACTGTTTGGCATAATTTCAACAAGGTAAGATCTAGATAAGATGCAAAGCATATATATATAGTAACTTCACATCTGATGTGAACAAACGCTTAGGCACTCCTAGAAGAGTATGGATCAAAATGAATTCTAACATAACATAGGAATCCTAAACAAGAACAAAATTGGCTGCTTTTAACTCATTATCCCCTATACTATATTTAGATTTTGACGATATTTTTCTATTTTTAGCATACTTAATATAATCTCAAAGTATTGCCTAATATCAATGGTTTTAAAGACATGAGAAATAGAGCATTTTCTCCTGAGGAGCAAATACTCTATTTCTCATAATGTCTTTAAATGGCAGCCACAATAGATGCGCAATTATGCGTCTCTAGGAGATGAGTTAATGTACAATAAACATCAGTTGGACAAATGAAAACATTTATGTAAGTATCGAAAAGATAAATGCATGACCATTATTTGTTATCTGATTTTTAGTTTATATGTTTTATTTAAACCAAAAAAAATAGAGCCAACGCCTGGTGACTCAATTGCTAGCCACTCAATTCAATGCCTATATGCACCTGAACTCTGAACCATATCAATCAGATAATAAACAACCTTGAATCATTTATTGGTCCTTAAGTTACTTTCTTAATTCATTAAAGTATGGATATGAATGACAACACAGTGGAATAGTTGAAATTTGAAAAAAACATTGAAGTCCCAGAACAAATCAATCAATTCTACACATTAATGCTGTTGCAAACAATGCCGTTCGCTTCAAATATTCACTTGTTTACAAATGCAACCAAGTTGCAAACAGTTTGATTCTCAAACAAGACATATTGTTTAAGTCATATCTTAGAATATCTAGATCCAAATCATTTATTTGTTTTATATTTATACAATAGAAATTTGCAATGAAATAACCAGCGTTATTGTACAAATGTATGTCTCTTCCATAAAAACGAAGTGTTATTTCGATCTAGTTATGGTGGACAAGTTACCATATAAATTGATTCGTGTAATTTGCATATGGACTAGTGTGCCCAAGTTCACAAACTTATATTCAACTATCAGTTAAAATTGAATGGTTACACTATAGGCAAGACAAAAATCAAAATAAAAAGGAAGTTTTTATCTTTGTTCACAAAAATGTTGTAAACAAAGACAACAAATTCCATTTAAACTTGATTAAAACCAGCAAATAAGCAGACATTTAAAATTGTTAGTGAAATATAGCCTAAACAGGGTACAATTCAAGAAAAGGAGATGTCATGCAAAACCAGCACTGTCACCCACTACAATTCAAAGTACATTACAACTGCAGTACCCTGTGCTTAGCTCAAAGATGCTATTTGATTGACTCTCTAAACAATATAAGCTTAAAATATATACATAGGACACAGGTGCCCCCATCTCCACTTTGTCAAATCATCATATTTTGCAAAACTAAGGACCATCGCATCATAAATATTATGTGCCATTTGATGAAAATACACAGTGGCAGTAGTTCATACCCTTAATAATAAAGCCATGAAGTCTCACAGACATACAGACAAATGTAAATCTATATCACCCCTTTTAGTGGTGGGGGCATACAAATTGGGGAGTAGTTTTCTTGCGTCCGCCTCCACCCCGACGATCTGGGGCATACTTCAAACAAGTCTGGACTGCCAACATCACCTCATGCTCTGTCATGCCCTCTTTCACCTTTGTTTTCATAGCACTGGCTGAAAAATTAATTATAGCCGAGGGTTATAATTCATTATTTAAACAGCTTTTATGGATATTTAGCATGTTTGCTTTGCAATCAGATAGGAGCTAGTTAAGCCGACACATTTTAAATGAAGCATATGAAGTTTGTCTCATCAGTTAGCATGGGTATCACTCAATATACTAGTCTACGTACTAAAGTGTAAACATTAAAGGCCCATATCAGTACAGAACGGAGATGCAGCAGTTGTTCTGGGTCCATAATTGAATGTTCAAAACAATACACAGCCAAAATCTAAAGTTAATATTCAAGTTACCGTAAATGACTGGGTATAAGACGATAGGGGGTATTAGACGCAGGGAAAAAAATCTGTGAAAAATCCGAGAAAAAAACTTTTAATCTATGTTTTTGGTTAAAAGACGCATAGAAAAAATGTCAAAATCGTCAGGCATTTTCAGCCACCATGTTTGTTGACAGTGACAAAAAAAATTATTTCGTGAAAATGGCGATGGTTATCTTTAAAACCATACAACCATACTGTCGAGAATGAAAAGTTATGTTATGCAAAAAATATTTTGACAGTGCCCAACTTTGCTTTTTTATATGTAAGTTTGATTATTGTTTAATTCAATTTATTATTCAAAATAATATTGAATACCGTAATTCACAAGAGTTCGGACACCATAAATTAATTATTTTTTTCGCTCTCTGAATACATAGATAATTATCATTTTTACATATTTACATGTTTGTTTAACCTGCCTTTTTTCTTCATGTTTGCTTTTTACCACTTATTAATTTATCCGTAGTAATCAATGGTCATAAACTTATTTGTTATGCCTATTAGTGTAAATCCTTCATGAAGTTAATTAAAACACCAATTTATAAAAAACTGAATAAACACATTCTATCGGCTTCAGATCAAAGAGTCACACTGTGTGACGTCACATAACTTATAGTTATACCCACGAGGATCTCGTGGAGAGCATGGACATTGCTATGCAGGATTAATGTATAACTGTACGATTATTGCTTCATATAGTCTATAAGTGTGGTACAAGTTTGAAAGCTTATTGGCAGATCGTTTTACAAACATGCCATGTTGATGTTTTCTTAATCCCTTGATTGCCCTTGTTGTTTGTTTAATCCTCAAATAAATATATCACACTTCCTTTTCAACAGGCAATAAATCGTTTAGGATGGGTAGTAACTAATTAAATTGTCACAGTGGTGTATACGGTTAGGTAATCTAGCCAGGCATTGTAAAGATAAAAATCAATAATCTTCGTCTGTGAAACTTGGTAACTATGAAAGTTATGATTGATGTCCTTTGGGTTTCCGAAAATTAGGTATGCAAAATAAATTATTTTGGGAAATAAATATTGGTGTCCAAATATTTAGAGTGTCCGAACTCTTAGGTAAATTACGGTAACTTTAATCGAAAAATATTTTTGTTGAAATTATAAACGTCTTACGATATACCGTATCCCGATCTTCAACTGCCGTTTTACCCCGTATATACTCGATCAATATGACGCGAGTAACATCCCTTTCTACATAAATCTAAACAAACTCTCGGCTTGAAATTGACCTCAGAAAAAAAGTTCAAAAAATTGTTACTGGGTATTATACGCAGGCATTTTTTTGCATCAAAATCTGAGGGAAAAAAGTGCGTCTAATACCCAGTCATTTACGGTATTTGTTTTTCACAAGTTTGCAGTTTCAGTCAGTGAGACGAACAGTTTGGATTACAGAGAGTTACTTGCTTTCTCACCTGCCTGAACCAAACTGTTTGCAAATGTCATCACAGCTAGATTTGCTCTTTGCATTCTAAATATTATTACAGCTGTTATTCTACAGTAATTAACTCTTTTGAAGAATGGTTTACATCAGCCTCTCTTTGAAATCTTTCGATGTAGGAAAAGTCTGTATCTATATATCAACAGGTATATCTATATAAATTGACCATCTATCAACTCATTTTATTGACCCTTCTCGTTCTTAAACCATTTAAATACATCATTTACCAATAATTTGGATCCAGATGATATGCTGATTTACTCAGTGACTCAATTGGATCAAATCTGTTTGACACACATTTTTTCTAAACCAATTTCTGACATTTTAATTTGAATTGAGAAATTTTAATTTAACTATAGAATATATTATTAATCTTGTTTTGATAGTACTGCATCATACTGCATCGCTGGTTGTAGTTTCTCTTGGTAATGTTTTGTTCATTTAATAAAATGATGCTGTGAACTTATTTTCTATTCGTATACAGTATTGCAACTTCTATTAGTACCACCACACTATCACAAAATCTTACATATTTATGTTTATAATTTGAAATACTGTTTAACAGTATTTTATCAAATGAATAAAATCATATTTACCAATCACAATTCCACAAATAGCAGAGGATTTGAAGGAAAGTTTATTGTTGTTGCCCTTAATGTTAAACAGGGACATCAGCTCATTGGACATCAATCTGAAAACACATAATCCAACTAAGTTAAACGAAAGCCCATAATGAAATAAGCGCAGCTTGCATTTATTACCACGGTACAACAAACAAGACTTAAAATAGCAAGTTCATTTAATATTTTTCGAATCTTTTTATATACACAATTGTTTTGCTAACATATTATTTACTTTAATTTGAACAGTATTTAGCTTAGTTCATTAAATAGCTCAAAACATTACTAAATTAGAATTTCTGCTAGATAACTTACTTTTCCAGGATGTTCTTCACGTTGTCCCTCACGTTAACACCTCCGATGGCCGAGAGAGCCTGCATCTGGAACAACATTTAAAAATATCAACATTTGCTAAATCAATGTAGATATTGATAAATAAAATATTCATGATCAATCAGTTGCATTTAAGGGCAACATTTAAAAAATATTACTCTCATCCAATAAATTAATTGCCACTTGCTGGTGTATAAAATACACTAATACAAGACACATTTTTATTTTCTGAATTCTCATTAAGGGCAAAACAAAACAGAGGGGGGTTATATCAGGGCTCCTGGTAATAGGAGTGAATCTCTGTAATATATAATCAGTTTAACTAATGTATAAAGCAATGTTTTGTCTCAATTGTATGTCATTTATCTAAAAAGCAGCAGTTAAGTGTATCTTAATTTGTATTCACCATTTTGTGTCTTTCATCTGGTATTTTAATCCTCATCACCAGTCCCATGTAATCCTCCATTGTATCGGCCTGGGAGCGATCCTCATCGGCACCATCTTCCACTACATGGACCTTTCTTTCTCGTTTGAGGGACAGGATGTCGTTCCTCATGTCCGCCAAAAGGAACAGAACACGACTCTGAAATCCTACCAAAAAATGTTTGTTTTTTAAAACAAAAAAACAAAAACTTTTTCCCCATCAAGTCCTCAATCAAAGAACCTAAGATTAATTAAAAATGTGTCTAAAGGAGACACAACGCCCCTACTTCTGCTTTGTCTTAAATGGCATATTTCCCCAAAATACAGGCACATAACTCTATAATTTTAACTTTGAAGAGCACATGCTCCATTTTCCATATTAGAAAGTTAAATAAAAAAAAGTCATTATTGATGCTGCAAAATGTCCCCTCATCCAAGCTTTAGTGCAGGATGAAGGGCATTATTGGAATTAAGCCGGAGGCTGAGCATGTATACATAGCATATTATTCTGTACGTTTCAACCAGACCGCTCTTTAAAAAGACGTTTTAAATAACCCGCCTTATCACTGCGCATGCGCATATCCACAACCGGAAGACAAGACCATGCCGTGTCACTCTTAAAATAATTAGTTTTAGTTGCATCTCCAAAGGGATGGGTATATGATAACCAATGAAGGGCGGGTGCATACATGCTCAGCCTCCGGCTTAATTCCAATAATGCCCTTATCCTTCACTAAAGCTTGGATGAGGGGACATTATTTTCATTAAGCCTTCGGCTTTCCCATGTATACATAGCATCTTCAAAGGTGACTAAAACTATAATCAACAAAGTAAACAAAAACACCTTTCAATATTTATAAAGTAAATAATGCATTACTGAATGAAATATCCTGCTTAAACACTGTCTATAATAAAATTTTCTGAAGTTCTTATCAGATTTCCAATTAGCAGTTTTCAAAATAGACTTCAATGAACAACCTCTATTAAATGCAGCAGAAGTAGCTGCACCTCTAAATGAATGTGCCTTGAACACTTCTGTGTCTATTCCTGCTAAACTTAAAGTCAATTTCAACCATCTAGCTATGGTACTAGTAGTAACCTTCTTAAACGTTACATAAGAAATAGAGAGGGAATTTGACAATCTCACTTTCTTAGTGGCTTCAATATAGTCAAGTAATGTGTGCATAGCGCATAAAGATTCATTTCTGAAATGTTCAATCCTAACTGAAAATGAATCACCATGAGCAGTAGTCTTCAATATATCTGAAATCATAAACACTATAGCATCCTTTTCCACAATCATATTATTCAAACACAATGATATTAAAGTCTGAGCTCTAGGAGCTATCGCAAGAGCCACTAAAGCAACAGTCTTAAAAGTTAGAATTTTCAATGAAAGATCAGAGGTCTTGCCCAAAGACTCCAAAAATCTTAACACAATTGACACATCCCACATAGCAATATATCGAGGTTTCGGAGGTTTACTAATGAAAACACGTCTCATAAATCTTGAAATTAAATCTGTATTTTTACACCAAGAATTCCAAAAAAATGGTAAAGTACATAACAACATAGCCTTGTGTGTATTAATAACGGAGTAAGATTTACCACTCTTATGCAAATAAAATAAATATGTCAAGACAACCGTTTCAGACGTCTGAAAGGCACTGCTACACCTGATATCGTTCCAAATACCCCAGTGCCTCCAGGCATGTTGGTATTGCTTCCTAGTACCTGTTGACCATGACTTGATGATGAAATCAGCAAGTTCTCCCGAAAGACCTCGACCTTGGAGTGCTTCCCTGATACTGTTGCTGCGATGAGTCGAAGCTTCCTCCCTTAAGGATGTTCCTCTCTGTTGTGGGCTAATGTCAATAGGTCCCGGTGTCTTGGTAGCCTAACAGGAAAAGAACACATGTTTTCTAATATCATGGTAAACCAAGATTGCGCACACCAAAATGGAAATATTATGATACACTCATCTACCTTATCTTGTATGATCTTGTTTATCACTTTCCCAAAATATTAAAAGGGGGGAAAACATATGGTGACATATTTTGCCACGAGACGCTGAAAGCATCAGTAAAGCTAGCGCCAGGTTCTGGAAACCATGAAACAAACTTGTTTAGTCTCTTGTTTAATCGAGAGGCAAATAAATCAATGTCAGGCCTGAAAAAATGCAAACATATCCTTTCAAATATGTCCATTTTTAGCATCCACTCAGTTGATGAGGAAAAATTTCTTGAATAATAATCTGCGGTATTACTTTTACCAGGTATATGAGTAGCTGACAAATGGATATTCCTTTCTATGCACCACATCCAAATGCTCTTTGCTAAAACATCCATATCAGAGGAAGCCATACCCCCAAATTCAGATATAAAAGAAACTGCTGTTGTATTGTCAGACTGAATTTCTATATGCGTATTTTGTATATCATAATACAATGCTTGTAATGCATAAAATATTGCCAACAATTCCAAGTAATTTATCGATTTGTTATGCTTTTCTTCAGATGCCCATCTACCATTTGTATGCTTTTCACTTGATAAATCAATACCTCCATAACCCGGAAACGATGCATCGGTTCTACAAATCACATGTACGGGCATGGGTCTTATCAATTTCCCATGTTTGGTTTCTACATTATTGAGCCACCACTTTAGTTCCAAGATACTAAAATCCGACAACTGAACCTTTTTATCAAAATCCATTGATCCTTCTAACCCTTTAATCTTGTTTCATTCAAGATCTCTAAAGTGTAATTTTGCCTCAAACACAGCATAAAAGGCATTGACTATTAGACCAATAAAAGAGGCCAAATATAGAATGACAACAACCCCTTCTGATAATAATATTTTGGCCTTTAACAAAATCTTTTGAATCTTTCGTTCAGTCAAATACACTTTAAATTCTACTGAATCCAGGATAAAACCAAAAAAGAGGATTTGTTGGCATGGTTTCAGAACAGACTTTTCTTTATTTAACACAAACCCCAAGGATTCTAACGTGTCTGTCATAATTTCTGTATTTCTAGAGCAGATTAACTTATCTTGGTTCATATTTAACGAATCATCTCTGTAATAGGAACATCGGACACTCTGTTTCCTGAACCAGGCATAAATAGGCTTCAAAATCTTAGTGAACAGGAATGGGGCAATAGCCAAACCAAACGGTAAACAAATAAACTTGTATAATTGACCATTCCAAGAAAATTTCAGATACTTAGTGGAATCATCATGAATAG
Organism: Mya arenaria; assembly: GCF_026914265.1. Taxonomy (NCBI): domain Eukaryota; kingdom Metazoa; phylum Mollusca; class Bivalvia; order Myida; family Myidae; genus Mya; species Mya arenaria. Next base: position 38,441,337 of record NC_069126.1, read on the forward strand.
GCACTGAAAAATAGGCTTCTGAAAGATCCATTTTAGTGAAAAAATCATTTCTTTGCACTAAATCCAAAACAACATTAAATGTCTCCTGTTTGAAATGATTATAACAAACAAATTTGTTAAGAAATCTAAGATTAATGACAGGTCTAAATTTGTTGTTTGGTTTTGGAACAATGAATAGAGTTGATATAAACTCTTCTGATTCATGAACAGTTTCAACAATTGCACCTTTCTCAATTTACCTCATCATTAACAATTTCCCATTTTTCCCCATCAAAAGGTATCTCATTTGGGACTTTTCCTTGATATGGTTGTTTGACAAAATCAATTTTATATCCCGAAACAGCATTAATAATCCAAGGATTATTAGTGTAATTTTTCCATTGATCAACATACAATTTTAGTTTACCTACCGAACTCTCTATTGATTGTTTGGGGCTGTGACCGTAGAATGCGGCCTAGACCTCGAACTTCTCCAAGAGCCAGCGCCTCTTGGCCTGTACTGCTCATATGGCTGGTACCTTGGCTGATAATAACTTCCATAACCACCACACCTTTGCTGGAATCTGCCACGACCACGAGCAAAGGTACCACGCTGTGGGTATGAATCCTTCCCAATGGAAGACAAAGTTTCACAACTTTTTATCTCTTTATCAATATGGTCACCAAACAATTTCTTCGTAACTTCTGTTGACAGATTACATAGACCAGCATATTTTTTCTTCAAGGCAGGCCTAATCATGTACTTCCTTCTCATAGAGAGATTGTATTGTGTCTGGCCAAGTATAGTCAAAGTGTCTGACAAAACACCCTTAGCCTCAGTGCCTAAACTCTGATCCTTTAAAAGGTTTACCAATTTCAAAACTGATCCAATGCCAGCAGCCACCAAATTTTGAATATCCACCATCAACTTATCATTTAGATGTCCCCCTTTATTCATAATCTTCCAGATTTCCTGATTAACTGTAGGTGGCGTTGCTAAATCACAGTTGGATGGAACTTTGTATTTAGTCACCACACCATCCATTTCACATTGCTTGGTACTAGCAACATTCACAAGTTTAGCTAATGGTTCACTTACTGGCTCGCCCATCTCTGGGGCTTTTAGCTTTGGCATTGTCCACCCAAATTCCGAGGAAACTTGGTTATTGTTACTGTCTGTATCAAACATACTCGTAAAATCAGGAGGAGGCAACACATTTTCTTCAGCTAGTTCAGTATCTGAAATGTCATTAGCATCAATCTGAAATTGCATCCTGGGATAATCTTGTGGGGAAAATTGTTCAAAATCATTAAATGATGAACTGTCTATCCCTAACAAACCCCGAAGGGAATCAATATTTTTGGGAGTAAGTTTCGAAATATCAATTCCATTATTGTCCGAAGACTTCTTTGGTTTTTTATTCAACGGTTTCTTAGTCTTACTTGTTTTAACCAAAGTCTTTGACTTTATTGGAACAACAACAGATTTAACAACTTTTTTCGGCTGTTGTCATTATTTCAGAACCATCCGAAGAATGGTTCTGGTTATCTTCCACAGAAGAAAACCCACTGAAGACTTATCAGTATGGTCCGAAGACATACTTACGCTGTCCTCCAACTCTAGCACGTCCATGACACTTCTTTCTTCTATGCGACCGGTCTGGTCCACGCCAAAATAAAAAGTGACACGGCATGGTCTTGTCTTCCGGTTGTGGATATGCGCATGCGCAGTGATAAGGCGGGTTATTTAAAACGTCTTTTTAAAGAGCGGTCTGGTTGAAACGTACAGAATAATATGCTATGTATACATGTGAAAGCCGAAGGCTTAATGAAAATAATGCATAAGATTGAGGTAAAGGGTAAATGCCGACACTTTTTCTGATTTTGCAGATACATTACCAATTCAAAAAATAAAAATAATACTTACTTCCTTCTGGCATAGGGAACTTGTCTTCCTTCTTATTTGATTTTTGTGATGATTTTTGTGATGAGTTGGGGACTCTTGACCTGTTTTGATTGAGTGACCCACTTCGGCTTTGGGAATTGCAAATGGAAGTCTCCCTGTCAGAAGCCGAGCTGAACAGGGATAATGACCGTGACCTTGCTGATGTCTTGTTTTTAGATTGAGTGTGATATGACCTGGATGGAGATATAGAATGGTCTTTATGGGAGTGTCTGCCAGTAGGTCGTGAACCTGACCGCGAAATGTCTGAAGCTCTACCTAATAAAGACTGGCTAAGTGAGTGTGAAGGTGTCCTGGACTGTGTCTTGTGTTGAGTGTGATATGACCTGGATGGAGATATAGAATGGTCTTTATGGGAGTATCTGCCAGTATGTCTTGAACTTAAGGGCGTAATGACTGACGCTCTACTTGTACCTAATGAAGACTGGCTGTGCGAGTGTGAAAATGTCCTGGACTGTGTTTGGGAAATCGAATGATCTCGTCGTTGTGGTTGATTTTTGGGCCGACTGGGTGATTTTGACCTTGATTTGAAGACTGAAGAAAGTCATAGGAAGATCTTTGTGATGGTGACCTTGACCTTGACTGGTATTAGAATAGTTGGTGTGATTTAGGAGTTTCTTTAGATTGAGAATATGTGCGTTTGGATGTTTTTGAGCGCTTGTCAGATTCATTACCAGTAATTGGTGTACTCGTATATTTCGCCCTTGACCGAGATGGAGAAGTGTAGGATTTGCCTAAAGGTGAGTTAGATTTTGTATGTGACCTACTCTGATACTTTGACTTTAAGCTAGACCTGGATTTGTTTGACTCTTTTGAGGGAGACCGTGACCTGGAGGGAACCGGACTTGGTGATCTGTGTGTGTGTGTGAATGTGGTATTGCTGGTCTTTGTTTGTCAAAATGCTTCACCTTCTTGGATGGAACTGGCAATGTTATGTCGTCGGAACATTGTGGTGGTTTTTCATGCTCCTTTTCCTCAGAAATGACAGTTGTTGATGGATCTGTTGATTCATGCCCTTCAAAAAAACCACCAAACAGAATTTTAACTAATTAAAGGAAACTTTAATAGATTCCATAGTTTGGTGGTATTCATACCATGTTTGTTTGTTTGTGTTGTGTTTTACGTCACTTCGACAGTATTACAGTCATTGCGCGACGTCCAACTAACCTAAAGTGGAGGAAGACCCAAGAAACCCGTCGGAGTTGCACAGATGGACAGCTGGGTAGAACCACTGACCTACCACAAGCCTCACATATAAAGTGTCCACCCCTTGCAATGGCTCAAAAGCATAAGGGACCAAGGGGTTTGAAGTCAGAGACTCTAACCTCTCGGCCACGGCGGACCCTATTCATACCATGTATAAAACAAGACATGTTTTTAACCCTTATCCCATGTTTTTTGCAGCTTATTAACATTAAGGGTATTATGATGAATATATGATTTTCATCAGAGTGGAAAACACCAGTTTTTCAGGGCCTTGAAAGCACTGTGAAAACTTGAGCAGTTGCTCATAAGCAAATGCAACATTTTCCACAAAGTTTTTAAAAGTCTTGTATACATAATCAACGCATATCAATGCGGTAATAAATGGGTTCAGTATGTGTGCCCAAGGCAGATCTGCAATGTCCTTTGGATCCATATAATATGCAGTTGATCTTGCTCATCATGATATAATATGTTCTATATATGCAAACATTGTATACTTAAACAAATTACAAGCCCAAACATTTTATTTATTTCTAAAATCTTGTCAAAAAGGCTGCAAAGAGCATAGACTCTGACAACTAAAACCTTTTTGTTTCATACAATATCATTATCATAGGCTAGCAAGACATTTTGTCGCTAAACTTTTCACTCTTTCTCCATGAATTTGCCTTTGCATGCCCCTATGCAAACAGTGAAGATCCTGTTCAGACATCACCTATAAGTGATATTTGTTAAGGGTCTATTATGTTGAAAAATACATATATTTTCATTATGACTAGTCAGTGAGAAAAGGTTAAATAAGTGCTCAATTTAAATTAGCATGAATACTGAATCATCTTCACAGTATTTACCTGTAACATAGTCTGGGTAACGTGTGCTTTGTGTGCTTTTCCGCTTTCTTTTTGACATATCGTCATCATCATCATCATCATCATCAGAATTTTCCACAGTGGTGGTTTGTTCGTGTGACTCTCATTCCGACCGACTTTCTGATAAAATTAGAAACATTTATTTTTCATAACTATCTGTAGATAAATTGGAGCCTTCTCTGGCTCTAAACCAGCCCTTTTTTACTTTTTTTTTATTTCATGTGGATGGGTTAGGGTCAGAGAAACTTCTATATCAAAATTCCGGGACTTTCCCCTCCCTCACGGGAACTTAAATCAATATATATATGTAAAAACTATTAAATTTACAAGCTATAATAAATATATATAACTAAAATATTTAAATTTTATGCATTAACTTATCTGGACGGGGGAATAGGGGAATGATGTGTACACCTCTAGTGCAATGTGGTAAAAGTAAAAGCAGATAGGTATGGAAAATACTTTAATAAATAAGACGTTTGATTTATATAATTCTCTGAAAATTGACCGTTTCAAGAAAATAATGGTTGACAAAAATAATTGTTTGGTTCATGTAGGTTATTAAGTATATTGATAATATATTTATAACCTTAAAATATTATTCAAATTTATGTTTATATATATATTGATTTAATAAAGTCCTGGTTTTTATGCCCCCGAAGGTGGGCATATTAAAATCGCACCGTCCGTCCGTCCGGCTCTGTAACTTTCCCTTGTATGGACAGATTTTAAAATAACTTGCCACATGTGTTCCACATACCAAGACGACGTGTGGCATGCAAGACTCGTGTCCCTACCTCAAAGGTCAAGGTCACACTTAGTGTTTATTCACAATGGAGTGCTGCATATAAGGACATAGAGTATAGGTTGTCGTGTCTGGGCTGTAACTTTCTATTGTATGGACAGATTTTAAAATAACTTGCCACATGTGTACCACATACCAAGACGACGTGTCGCGTGCAAGACCCGTGTCCCTACCTCAAAGGTCAAGGTCACACTTAGTGTTTATTCACAATGGAGTGCTGCATATAAGGACATAGAGTATAGGTTGTCGTGTCCGGGCTGTAACTTTCCCTTGTATGGACAGATTTTAAAATAACTTGCCACATGTGTTCCACATACCAAGACGACGTGTCGCGTGCAAGACCCGTGTCCCTGCCTCAAAGGTCAAGGTCACACTCAGTGTTTATTCACAATGGAGTGCTGCATATAAGGACATAGAGTATAGGTTGTCGTGTCCGGGCTGTAACTTTCCCTTGTATGGACAGATTTTAAAATAACTTGCCACATGTGTTCCACATACCAAGACGACGTGTCGCGTGCAAGACCCATGTCCCTACCTCTAAGGTGAAAGTAAGTGTTTATTCACAAGGGAATTCTGAATATAAGGACATAACAGTGTAGGTTGTCAAGTATGGGTGGTATTTTTTTATGTTCAGAGGCAATTTAAAATAACTTGCCATATGTATTTGACACGTAAAGGTAAGATCAACTTTTCATGTGCTGACCTTGTTCGTAGGTCAATGTCACATTCGGGGGCATTCGTCACATACTGTGACAGCTCTTGTTATTGATCTTTTTTAGACATACGTGTTTGATGCTTGATAGGCATACCAATGAGAATAATTTGCCCAAAATTGCAATAGAACAATTTCAGGGGCGTAGCCAGCGTTAAGCACTTACGCACATGCGTAACATCAATTTGAAAAATGAAAAAAATGGCCAAACATGGAAT